>NW_010267603.1:27258-31702 GCF_000690775.1 Eurypyga helias
AACTTAAAAAGGTAGGTAGAAATTGGCCTAGTAGGAAAAGTATGCAGTAGATGGAGCAGCAGGGGAGGAGGAGGTAAAACCAATAAATGAATACAGTCTAATAATTCAACATTAAATGTAAAACATTTGTGATAACTGATTGATACTACTTCACTTCAAATCAAGTTAGTGACATCAATGTATGACTAAGGAACCAGAGGTAGAATAATTTCTAATTGCACTTTCAGTAATAATTATATTTTTATGCTAAAG
Organism: Eurypyga helias; assembly: GCF_000690775.1. Classification (NCBI taxonomy): domain Eukaryota; kingdom Metazoa; phylum Chordata; class Aves; order Eurypygiformes; family Eurypygidae; genus Eurypyga; species Eurypyga helias. The sequence goes on from NW_010267603.1 coordinate 27,511, forward strand.
AAACATTGTATTTAGTCCTATACAAAACTTTTTTGAAATGGGTTCTGCACCCTTTTCAATTATCTGTATCCATTAAATATATGACTTAAAGTCAAACTACTGTGCCCCAGTTTAAAAAAAAATCACAAATCTTCCATTTTTTTAAAAAAAGATCTATGCCTCAATAGCTCTGACAAAAAAAAAAAAAAAAATCAGCTAAGAGAAGAGACACAGAAACTCAGAAACTTTGATGATTTCACATTGCATTAAAGGATTCTGAAATAAGGAGCACATAGAGGCGTTTACAAATAAATATGGAAACTTATTTTACAGCTGTGGCCATGCTTGTGAAGAATTTGGAAGTCATAATACAAACTGCTGCAAAAATGTGTTAGACCACAATCACTTGTCCATGTGTATGAATGAACATTTCTGTATACAAATTTCTACTCTCTCATTTTGTTCAGTCCTATTGCCATTTCAGCATGCAGTCACAAAGTGAGCTGGCTCTGCATGCATGCATGGATCCGCTGAGGGTCTGCCATTGTTCAACCTCATAAAGAATCCTCTTCAAAATTAATTTGGTTTCACTCTGGCTATAAAAAGCCATATTCTGGGGGAAAAGGACTGAAATCATGCTCATCTCCAACATCATGTCACTCCACCTTCTACAAATAACAATTGCTGGAAGGGCTAATTAGAAATCAAAGAGCATTGTGTCTTGTGTGCAGCAGCTTATCTATGCATGTACAAGGGCTAGTTCTGCAAGAAAAAACAAGAATATTTTTCAAAAGTTCTGATACTACAAATCAATAAATTACCTTGAATTATTCTTTTTTTTCCTTAAAATGTTCAAAGCCACATAATATTCTATTTGTCCTGCCAACCACACTAAAAGCATCCACATGAATCAAATACACTGCGATGAAAAAAGTTGTACAAAAACAACCTATGTGTTTCTGAATTGTGACAGGAGAAATCCCTAAACCCCAGTGTAGCAGTACTGATACTTTTACACCTCACCACAGAAAAGGAAAGCATCATGCAAAAGGCGATAATTTTAAGTAGATCTGTTAAATTTAGTAAATAAGAACAGAATAAAAAAAAAAAAAAAGGAAAACTACTGTTGTGTACATCACTACAACCAGGGTAGTTATTTCTACATTTCCACACCCAAAATCAATATTAAAGTCTTTCTACAAATTTCTCAATATAAAGAAGTTATCCCAAAATCAGAGATATGACACCTCATAAAAGTCCACAGGAGGTCACACAACATGATCACCATCTGATCCAAGCCGTTGGACTTCATGACATTGAAGCAATCATCCAGGCTTGACCTAAAACACAAGGTCCAGCACAATCCTTAGGAGATCACTCAGAAGGTTTGTTGGGGAAGAAGGAGAGGATGGTTTGTGTTTGCCATTTGTCTAGCCTCATTTTCCAATCACAACAACTCCCACAAGAGCACAAAAAGACCAAAAATCAAGTCACCCTGAACCTCTCCTTGACAACTTAAATGGAATGAAGTCCAGAGGTTTAGGATAGAGGCTGTTTCTACTCCTGCAAGCTGACTTCACTGACCTCAGTAGAAGATCTGGCACCCTAGGACTTGGCCTTTCACCTTCTACAATAAACAAATCCAATATCTAAAACTTCAAGATTAACACCATCTCTTAGGATTTTTGTTGCTACCAGCCTTTTTTTTCCATATCCAATAATTCTGCCTTATTTGTAACTCTACGCTCTAGATTTTCTTCAGGAGAAGAAATTTGATCAAAATCTTGCAAATTGAGAAATCTACAGAATATTTGGACCCTTACCTCTGCCAGGATTATTGATAGACATGAAGTACATTTTAAAAAGCAGCCTTCTGGAAGTGCAGCGCTATCTGCAGACCATTTAGGAACTGATCCCATCACGGTGGAGTATTCTGCCATTGCTTTCCATATCTAAGTGCTTTCTGTCCTTAACTTTCTTCCTTTACAAACAGCAGCTCAACTTGCAGAATTATTGGGCATTCACTACCTGCTTTGTATCCCTGATCTTCATAATATATCAGCAGCTAGTAAAGACCATGAAAGCATTTCCAGCTAATCAGAGCAGTGAGAGGAAGGGGCATACACCATGTTGACCGCTACCTATACTCTTTTCACACGGGGACCTGGTTATCAAGGCTGCAGGTCACAGTCTCTCCCAGGCATGAAATGCCTAATGGCATACCCAAAGGACATGTAGCTCCCTGGTGTAGTTCCTCTTTGGCCTTGTCATTTCTGCCTAATAATGACTTTATTGCTTTGCAGATTGCACCAACAGGAGGGAACAGCTAAGCTTACATATGAACATGGTAACTGCCTTATCAAAATGAATATTTAGAAGCAAGGCAAGACACAAAATATGCATCATCCACCCCACTGAGTTACACAGAAATTGTGCCGTCCACCTCAAAATCTTCTACTGTCTCACTGACTAAGCTCTGAAATAATGGGAAGTTGCAAAATATCATAATCTATGCATACATCCCATCTTTTACAAAACAGATTATTTGTAGCAATGCCCATCTCTAACCCAGCCATAGAACACAACCCATTCAGTGGCACCACGTTGAACTCTCCTTTCTGAAATGCAGTGTGATGTGACCAGCACAACGGGAAGGTTCACTCCACGTTTAGTACCTTGGAGCTACAGGCTCAAAAGCTTCTGTTGCTGCAGTGATGGTGGAAGGCACCCCTTCAGCAACGCCGCGGGATGAAGCACTACTGTGTAGTGAATGACTCGGGCTCTTCATTCAATCGAGAAAAAGCTTATCCAGGGGAGAAGCTGGGAGATCTTACATATTAATTAGGTTAAAATGGCATCAGGTCATTAGAACCATGACATTCACCTTCAGTTACTCCTGGTTGACGCTGGGCTATCAGTCTAGCAGGACTCACTCAGTTAATGCATTAAAGCTGGGCAAGCCCCCCGTGCCCTCCCTTTGCCCCATCCCTGGCTGTCTTCAAGGCCAGGCTGGATGTGGCTTTGAGCAACCTGGTCTAGTGGAAGATGTCCCTGCCCATGGCAGGGGGGTTGGAACTAGATGATCTTTAAGGGCCCTTCCAACCCAAACCATTCTGTGATTCTATGATTCCTTAGCACTGTTTAGCCTGCACAGCTTAATCCTTCGTTTCAGCCTCACGTACATGCATTCAGACTAAAATCCTGATCTTTTAGGGGAATGGTGGCCAACCTTTCTGCCTGAGCAAGACACAGAATTTCTGCCAGAAAGGTGGTGTGCCTACAGAATTCATATTAGATCTGATGCTACCCAGGGAGTCAAATTTAAATAGGTGTACATAATATATTCCCCCACTTTCCAGAAACACAGGTCTTCTGCATATGGGATGTGCAGAGAGTACTTCCATTTCCTAGATGTAGCCCTTTCCAGAGGATGAGGTAACTCTCAGCAGAGAAGAATGTCATTTGTGGCACATCATCATTCATGCTATAAATGTATTGCATATACTAAAAGCTTTCAGATTCAACTTCTATAATTCAGCCACCTTCTAATTAGAAAGCTGCAATTGTTGAAAGCAAAGCATAATCAGCATTCAGTATTCAATTGTAGGTCAAGGTAAAATGGATTAAAAATTTAATTCTTGGGATGACATGAATAAGTAGAAAAGCAAAGCAAAAAAGAGAAAAATCATACAACTACTCTTTTCAGTCAGAACTTGATTCCAGCTTTAACAACAATCAAACTATTCCCACTGAGTACCTGAGAGCATTCCTGAACATCAAAAAAAACCACAAATATTAACTTCAAGCACAGAATATTTACAAAGAACATAATTCAAACTGTACACCCGGTTGAAAAAATGTTCATGGTTTAATTCCAGTATTTCTATAATTTTGTTTCCATCTGATGAGTAAAGGATTTATTTAACCAATCAATAAAGACAAAAATAGAAATTCATGATACTCCATCGAACTTTATTACATACCGGGCACTCGTGACCAGGGATAGGTTTGTGAAAGCTAATCAGATCACAGGCTGCAAATGGTGCAGATACAGAATAAAACAATGACTAACCATTCCATGAGAGGTTACAGCAGTAACTTGCTGATTTTGTCTCTCAAGAGCTCATAAAGAAGACTGTTTGCTATACTGCCATGGCTGCTAAGCTGAAACACCTTTCCAAAGTTTTAAAAATAAATTATCTGTATATACAGC
>NW_010267603.1:31733-49435 GCF_000690775.1 Eurypyga helias
TTACTAGAAAAAGAATTTATTATTAACAAAGATTGAAGGAGTGAAACACTATTGATTCAGGTTCATGGGACAAAAAGTCTTATTAATCCTTAATAGGTCACAAGTATCCAGGGAACAACTGGATCCAATAGAACTTATTTCATCCCCACCTAGTGAAGTGGTTGTTATAGTTCACACAGATATGTGCTGCTACTCTTATCATTTATGTTTTGACCTAGCAAACTAGGCTACATTGGAAGAGAAAAAAGAAGCAGAAGCTGATTAGCAAAGTGACTTCATTACACTGGGCACAAAAATCCCATCCTCAAACCCATTAACTGCAGATGTGTGAAATGGTTTTGATAAAATCTTATTAAATGTTCTAGTTGACCTCAACACTTATTTTTCTTGTAAAAACACACATGGTTTTCATACTGGCCTGGTTAATAAACCACAAAATCCCCAGAGTAATACTTCAACAAAGTACGTTTAATTTAATAGCACTTGATATACTGCTTCAAGGTTCACTTCAATCCTTTTTTTTTTTTTTAAGATTTGAAAGTGGAATGCTTTATTTTATTGAAATTATTGAACAACTCCAAATTTTTCAGCTGCTTTTTCTCCATCACCACAAAAATAACTGAATAAAACACTTATTAGCAAAGTTCTTACCTTAAAGCTTGTGATTCACGAAGGTTACCCATTATACTCCATATGGTTTTATATTCTCTGGATGACTAGATATTTGCAATTACTTTAAAAGTTTTTTCCCTCCATGCAAAAAGGGCCTGCAGTAACAGTGGGCTGCTCTTCATTACTGTCATTGCACTAGAGTGGATGGAATAGTTGCCAATGTGTTGCGTGCAAATGGTCCCTGACTCTGGGATTCATTTCCCTGTTGGTCTGCCAGCATCTCAACTGATTGGCTTCTTAGCAAGATCTGGAGACTTAGAGAAGCATTTTGATCGCTCTTCTTTTCCTCCAGACATTTATAGACTCAACAGGTCAAACAAGATGGGCTGCTGCTCATTCCATCAACATAGCTAATGTGATGAATTATTTACAGTACCAAGAAAAATTAAATGAAAATACAGACATTCCCATAATACTGCATATTCATAGGGATAGAAAAAATACGCAGAATTATTGCTAGGAACTTTAAAAGTAAAACACAAAATAAACTTCCATATGTCTGTTCAGTGCAGCTATTATTGCCTGTTATGATAATTCAACTAATGAATTAGTCTACATTTGCACAAATATTATTTATTTCAAAGCAGAAGTTCCCATCATCTACATCTGAGATAAAAAGTAGGCTTTGTACAGAAGCTATGGCTTAAGCACCATATACTCTCTATATCATGTTTTCTCCTGTTAAAAGTAATAAACTAATAGGATGGAATAAAGAAGGTCTGGTCAAGGAGGATCCCATTTTTTTCCATTTTCTCTTCTTGAAGTAAGACATCCCTCTAAAGTATGGTTATTTCTACCTTGCCTCATCATTTCTTCTCCTCATTGTGATTTTCTTCTTGCAATTAATTTATAATGTAAAGTTTACTGGGGAAATTACTTTTTCCTATTCTAGCAGTTATCAAAGTTGTTTTATAAACCTTGTGTGTACATGCAGCCAGAGCAGAATGGTGGGGGGAATGAGGAATAGGGATGTGAGAAACTCTGTGTATTGCTCCTTTATTTATTGGAAGATAAAGGACTGTGAGACCAAAAAAAAAAAAAAAGAAGTGATTGAGGCAACACTATGGGAGGAAAAAACCTATTAACCTGTGGCAGGAATGTTCCATGGTCAGCATAAGAATACCTTTTAATATCAATTTACATATAGCAGCTAATTACTCATCTGAGGGGACCACCATCCTCCAGGCTAACCTCCTGAATTACAAAGTATAAGCACATTATGCTTTCTGTTTGCAAAATATTAGAGAATAATATCCCTAGTCAAGGTTTTCTAAAGGTTAATTATTCTCAATAAGGATTTTCTTTTATGCTTCTTTTCCCATTTTTTAACCAGAATTTGTCTAGCTTCAATTACCAACCACTAACTCAAATTGTACTGTTTTCCACAGAAAAACCCTGTGATATCAGGAATCTACTCCCTAAATACATAGTTGCAAAGTATTATTAAGTCATATTCATCACTTGAGTAAAATAATTCAGGTTTCTTAATTATCTTATAATGTGACCTTTTTTTTCAATCACTCTTGAAGCTTTCCCTGGTTCCTTCCCAACTATTCAGCCTGCATTTCTCCTGCTGGGACAAAAGCCTTCTGACGCCAAAATAACTTAATGAATGCAGCATCTAACTTCTCCCACTTAATACTCCCCAATTTAGATATGCATAGCTGGTATTTCTTCTCAGTCACAGGATCACAGTGGAAACTCATCTGTCAAGCATAACTTACTGCTGCTGCTAAGCCCTTTTGCGTTGGGTTTGTTTTGGTTTTTTTTTTCTAATATTCTGGCTCCTTTATGCTATGTGTATGTCTTTGTATTTGACTGATCCAGCTCTGTCTTTATAACAAAGCAAAGATTTCTTCTAAATCATTTGAGAAAAATGAAATACACTCAGCCAGGAGCAGACTTATGGATAGATCCTGTTTACAATGTTTCTTTCTTTTTACCTCTATGACTTTTCAGGTGGTTCCAGGATAACCATTTTAGAAACTTAATGTGTTCTACACTGATTTTTTTTTAATCAAACTAGTGTTCTTCCTATCAAAATCACTACACACATGCTAGAATATATTAATAAAGAACGAAGACCCCTAGTACCTACTGCTAATACTGGAACAGTGCCCTGAACAAGAAATAAATTAACCCTTGTAAAATTCTGACCAACTTCAACATATATTTCTATTGGAGTGTTTTCTTTTGTTTCCCACAAACATTAAAGCACTACAGCTTCTGAAACTAATTCTTAGGAGGAGAAGCATATGAGCTGCTTTTTAGATGATTATTTCTATAGCTACAGTAGATTACTTCAGTATATTCCTTTACCTGACTGCAGTAGATCAGTGACAGACCTGGCCAATGAATGAGTTATGCAAAGAGAGTGTTGAATTGCCAGTTTAATTATTAAATTTCCATTTTATGTCATAACTATGCTTGATTAAGAATAGGAACAATGCTGCATGGATAATATAATAGGAAGAATGTTGCATGGATTATATTTTTAACCAGCACAACATGGACTGCACTTCCACTGTACACTGACCAAAAAATATCAGTTGAAGAATTCTCCGTACTAATTTCAAGTAGGGATTTTATTTTAATATCTTGCAGTCTCCTAGCAAGCAGGAGAAAAAAAAAGTCAGATTTTTCTCTCTAATTATTTACAATTTGCTATATCCCAAAATGCTAAAAATTAAGGTTAAAAATATACTGCTTTTCCATTCGTTATTTCATTGGGATGGCATCGAATTATGATCTAACTTCTTCATCTAAGCATTGCAGTTAATGGCAGTAAACGATCGATACTGATTTCTCTTTGGGAAACTAATTTCTCCTTTTGGCCTTCAGGGCAAAGAGGAATTACTGAATTGTTAAATAAATAATGCTAAATCTTATTTACTCTGCACATGAATTCTTACAAATAATTTGTGTTTTAATCAACAAGTGGTGGTCCATTAATGGCTGCACATTTAGTAAGATTTACAGAAGATCATCAACTCTTAGACAGATATATAGACATGGTCACTGAAGGAACTGTGCCCAAGGAAGGATATTTTCCCTTTTTATACACACAGCATTTTACATCATACAAAAAAAAACGGATGAAGACATAAGGATATATGAATCTACAAGACCAGCAAAACAACAGGCCCTTTAAAAAAAGCATTTCCTCAGAAGTCTCAGGGAGCTGGAAGAAGAAAGGTCATGTTTTGACTAGAAAAATAGTATATATAAAAGTTAAAACTGAAGCTGATCAAGTCATTTCTGGAAGTGAGATGAAATAACAGGAAAGCAAATAAAAGTTCAGGATTGTCTGGGAGTTGGTTCATTGCTATGGCAGAGAGATCTGCTGACTGACACCAGATTTACTCAGCACATAAAGGAAAAACTGTAGTTACAATAATAACAGAATGTAAAATATCAGAAAAAAAAAATTACTTCTATAATTAATTTTTCAATTCATCAGTATTGTAATAGTATTATGGAAAATGCTAAATACAGCTATGGCTCCAGCTCTAGTAAAAGTCAATAGACAAACTCAGCCCTTTTGCTGAGTGTCTCTTTGTAAAGCGATGCACAGAAATAACAGAAATCACTATTTCACAACAGACCAGGCAGGCTACCCTAGAGAGTGACCACACAAACAATGTCAGTCTGACAGTATATGTATAAATGAAAAGAATAGAAAGGTGAAGACAGCTGGAAAGCAGCCAAGAGTTGCATCACCTCTTGCAGAGAGTACATGTTGAAAAGACAGGCTTGGACTTTGGAAAGAGGAGGTCTATCCCCCAGCTGTGCGCAATGCTCTACACGCACACTTAGCAAATATGCAAGGTCATACACAAAACACCCCCAGCCCCTGTCTCCCCTTCCTTCCTCCCAGTGGAAACAATCTGGCCAGATGTCCATATCCAGCCAATCATGCAAACGCAAGAAAAAGTTTGAAGTTAGGACATAAGAGTGAAGCATCACAAGGAAAAAATCAGGTAAGGACCACAAGGCAGCTCCCTAGTGCTCTGCAGTGCCTGCTGTGGCTCAGGCCCACATCCACCAAAACTTTTAGGCATGACATAGTTGCAGCCCTAAAACTTGGCTCCAATTTTCTTCTGCAACCTGTTCATTGCTATATTGTGTGTCCTGTTATCTATGTGGAGTCCTAAAGGCGAACAAATGGGGTTTAGATTTGGTTTTAGTTGTCAACTTTTATCACAAAGAAATAGTTGGGTTTATTACAGTGATTTCAGCCCACAGACATTTTATGTTAAGGAGTGCTAGATATGTTGTCACCCCTTCCCTCTCTGTCATCTGCCTGGGTTAGTAAGGTGAGTTAATGGATCAATACATATTTGTCTGACCCTCTACATAGGTTGCTCCTGTCAAAAAAAGACCTACTTATTCAGCAGCACAATAATTCTCTTCCAGGTGGCTTTGTGTGTGAATAATGGGAATGTGAACAATCACAGAGGTGAATTTCACTGAACTTGATCAGGGAAGAGATTATGGTGGGGGTAGGTAAAAAAAAAAAGGGCTTATCTTTGGTTTAAGAATACAGCAGATTGGTTTCCAACTCCCTGGAACTCAAGCAGTATATTACAAAAGAGATGCTGAGAGGGGATGGACTGAGACTCCCCCATTCTAGGACAGACTTAGAGAGAATGACGCTTTGATAAATTGTGCTTACATTCATACTTAGCAAAATCAAGTTAATAGACTTCCAGGAGATCCTTCTTATAGACAGGCAATAGGAGAGCTCACACTGGCCCTCCTTTCAGCTGCTTGGGGTAGACTGTGAAACTACAACAAGAAAGGCTCCATGTACCAGTGACTAAGGTACCAAAGCACTTTCTTGTTTTCCTTTTGACACTTTCTAAATTTTGAAATCCTGCACTTCCTGTTATCCTCATTGTGAGAGCAACTTTTTATTCAGAATATTTAAAAAAATCACAACAATATTTCAGAAAACATCAGAAAAAGATGATCAAAAGAAGAACTTTTTCATCTCTGCTCATTGTCAAGCCAGAGTCCCATCTTCCAACAAGGAACAAGTTCCAAACAAGGAACTCCATTTTGTGATGAAACGTGAACAAATTTCAAATCAGGTGTCCATTTGAGTTGACCCAATCCTAAACAGTCTTTGAAACCATATTTAAATTTTTCACATATACCAACTCTATTGTCATTAAAATTAGTTTTTCTGAAAAAAATACCTCTTCCATTTCTATTGAAATTTTCCGATCAGCTCTATTCCTAAAAGTTTTATTTGTTGTCAGATAAAATATACTGAATACTGACAAAAACATAGCTGAACATATAGAAACACCTCAGATCCACTACAAAGGATGCAGACATATCTATTTGCATCTATATTTATATTCAAAGGTAAAAATACACCCACATACCTTACGAAATATAACACCTCTCTAGTCTCTACCACTCTGAGAACCAATTTGACCATTCATACAGATCCACCAACATCATCCATTCACTAATACTGAACTCATTAATAGGATAAACACTGAATCCTACTTTTTCTCACTTGGCAAGCAGATGGAGAGTTTATGAGGAAAGAAACGCAGTTATCTTCTGCTCCTCTGAAGGATAAAAATAATATTTTTTCCTCACCGCAGGGGTCTGCATACCTATCAGAAAGGTGTCCAGCTCTGACTATACTGCAGGATGTTTACCTCATCCTAAACCAGAATGTTTTCCAGTAACCATCCACCCATGCCTTCAGTGTACACAGAGAACATACCCTTACAGCTGGTTTTATGTTTCAGTTTGTAATTAGAGTCCTAATTTATGTTGCAGCAAAGAAAACAATTGGATCAAACAACAACCTGGTCCTCTGCTCTACAAGGTATGAGCCAGAAGAATAAACCAACAAGATAAAGTTTGCAGTACAAGCCCTTTATACATAAATGCTTGTTCCAGAACTAATGAATACTGACGTAATTATACAGCAGTCATTAGACAAAGTAAACTCTCTTAACATGCACAGTCCAAAATGATATATTTAAAACTGCCATGAACAATATTACTTCAGAATAATAGTCTTTAGCCTAGTGGAATTCTTGCACATAGTTCTCTATTTTCCAGTCTGCTTAGGAATTTTTAAAGATTAAGTAACTTAGGCCTTAAAAGTAGATTGCTTAATGAACAGAAGTTCCTATACTAGTAGTTGCAGAATGGAAATGATTCATTAAGAATCTTTGCTAAAGAATAAAGTTAGGCACAATGTTTCAACCAATCTGGAAGGAAAGTGAACAAAATCCTGCTTTGTGGATGTCTGACTTAAGTGAAAATCCTGGCTAGGGGACCTGGGTCAGCTCTGTTGAGGTCCAAGTCTCCTGAGATCTGACTGTAACTCACTCTCAACCAAGTTGTGCTCTAGAGATTCTATAATTTATTTAGTGATTTATGTCATATTCAGACTTACCATTTTTTTCTCAGCGTAAAGAGTGTTGGCAGTGCATCATGTGTATCCACAGACACACACAGACATTAGGAAATTAAGAGGGAACCACTTATAGTTTGTACATTTAAGGAGCAAGGCTGCATAATACGCACAGTATTTGAAAATACAAGCAAATATTAACATTTTCATTTCCAGAGTGGTTAAGATATAGATCTTTTAGAAGAACGCTCAGGCATAAAGAGTTTCATCCAACCCTGAAGCACCAAATGTCAGGTATCTTGCACCAAAGAAAGAGGTAACATGCCTAAAAATGTGGAAGGCTCCAAGGGTCAGACAGCAGTCCACAGCTGTGAGCCCATTAGGATACAGTATTAAATTTTTAAAAGGTAATTCAATTGATTTAGAGGTTGTTTTCCACTTCAAAATGAAGAAGAGAAATAAAGGTGCCTTGAACAAGGGAATAGTGCCTTATACAAAATAACTTGCACCACCACCACAGCTTCATGTTAACTGAAAAAAAAAAAGTTTATTTTGTTTATCCCTTGAATTAAATGGACATACTGGGGGGGGTGGGGGGTGGTGGTGTTCTGCCTGTTAGAGACTCTTTGGATTGAAAGCCTGTCTCTCAGTGAGGAAGTCAGGAATTTTTCATCCACGAGACAGCATTAGCTGCTACTGAATATGCTGATCCTCTTCATGAAACTTGGACCCTAAACTGATTTAGAGGGATGGCAATGGAATATTTGCAGGAATTTGCTGCCAGGAAAAAACACAGGCATAAAATAAATAGCATTAGGCCAGGTTTAGGAGAGAAAATATTAAAATATTGCCTCCCTCAATTTGTAGATAATAACTGAATTTGGTCTGACACCTTTAAATTGTTGACCCTGTCTGAAAGAGACTCTAAAAACGGCGCTCTGTGCGCTCACACTTAAAGATTAAGAGCTGAGTGACACTCTGAAATGATAGCTATACCTCTATAAAATGAAAGAAAAGTTGCTGTAAAAACCGTCATCATATTAGCATCCTATATCTGCTTTTAAAAAGGTTTCAAAGGCTGAAAGGCTCAACAACATGTGCAGAAACAAATTTTAAACCAGCAGTTTCAGACATTAAAAGAAGGGTAACATGCTCACTCTGACAGCAGTGCAGGCAGCAAGCAAGATGCAAAAGGCACTGTTAGAAAAGGAATCAGGTTCCCTAAGAACAATTCATCACAGCTTTGTCCATAATTTCTACTATTTCTCAAAAAGGTATTCTTCACCTTTATTTCCCCTGCTCTGTTTTGCTTTGCCTATTAACATTATATAACATTGCAGCATGGCACACAAAGCATAATGGAAAGAATTTCAATCCCAAAGAACTTACAGTAGGTCACACAGTGTAACAGTGACATCATCTGAAGCATTTACAGATTATGAGGAAAAAAAAACCCCAACATTATGACAAGTTTATTGTAGTCCCTAAATTAAGACTTCAGAATACTTGGCAAAACATTTCCTTTATATGACCAAATGACAGAGGAAATGAATGTGCTTATTAGGAAGTTCTATAATCATTCTGCATAGCTATAACAAGACCAAATTACTTATGCTTGGGAAATAAATCCATTGCTGATCTTGAAAAGCCCTAGCAAGAGCAAACTCAGCCTTGTGCTGAGCACAGACAATGCATGGTTCGCTTCAGACACATAAAACATACTACAGCCCCATGGCATAATTACTGGGAGCTGTAATACTTGCTAATAATAGGTGCCCTTGGAACAAGGAAGAAGATATAAAGTGATCACATAATTTACTGTTAAGGTACTGTAATTTCCTTGCCAAAATAACCATAGAAAAACTTGACATACAGATTCAGCTAATCAAGGCACACTATAAAGAAGCCTATTACTATACTGTGGAATAAATGAAGTAAACACCCAGCTGTGGTTTTGACTTTATCATTTGCAAGCCACCAGCAAAGTAAGCTGAATGTGCAAGAATCTCATGATAACGTGACACTAAATACTGTGAATTGCTGCAGAAAATTTATTCTGCAAGCCCTGTTCCCCCAGGAGAGCTCAAATCAAAAGACAATAGCTACATGTTTAGAGCTGAGATGATCACGGCACCTCAGAAGGTCGCTGACAAAGATACCTTCTAAAGAGACAGCAGAAATACCATTAGAACAGAATCTCACATAATCTATTAACAGGTTCTCGAGAAAAATATTTTCAGGGGATCCTCTACTGATCTTTATGTTTGTAACATCAAATCCATACTGTCTCACTGCCCATCAAAAAGTAGAAAGTGTATCTTTAGAGAAACATATTAAATAACAAGAAGTAAACCAAAATGTTTAATTAAATTAAATTAAGAGGGGCACCACTCCTGAAAACTATGATTAGGGCACACACTATGACCAGAAGGCATGATTCCTGAAGTATTCCTACATCATACATCCCATTGCCTTGATTTTCAATGGCAATCCTCTCAGTAGCTCTAAAAACAAAAGCAAAATGCAAGAACAGAGACTAGTGTGGGCGCAACAGTACAGGGCAGAGCATGGCAGGTCAGCATGATCAATAGCTCCCAGAACAGCTGAAGTTCCCCTGTTTTGGCTGGTTATAACGGCTGGTCTTATGCCTTGGCTTCATACTGCAGTTTTGCCCAAGAGGAGATGAGAAAGGAGGCCTCTGGCAAATGGAAGAGCATCTTCATCACACAGTTCTGGTTTCATTAATTAAATGACTATTCTTGCAATTTATCCAGTGTAATTGCTAGAGAATTTGTACTTTTGTTCTACTTGTTTCAATAACCAAAACAGTAACAAGACTCCTTATTTCATGTAAATCACCAAATGTTCTCAACTGCTTTATTCGCTGTCTCATTTGTAAGGCAGAAAAGGACAGTTGGATTTTCTTTTACATTTAGTTATTTGCTACAATGCCTTTGGGAAGTAGCTATTTTCCTCATTTTGGTTTAAATAAGAACCCTATTTAAGAGGTGTTATTCAGTATTGAGAATCCTTGACAAAACAAAGCCCAGTAAGGGCTGACTTGAAATACAATTTGCTTCCACAATGTAAATCCAATGGTGCCCTACATCAAAGTAAGATTAGGGTTTGTGGCCTGCAGGAGAAGCTGAGAAAAGGCACTTTTCCCCTTCAACAAGAATTTAGTAATAAAGTCTTGTGCCAGGCTCAGGTGCTGCCATAGGAATCTCCTTGAGGCCATGAAGTTCAGTGAGAGGAACTTAGTTCTGAAAAAAGGACTTACTGCCAGAGGTGCCAGTAAGAAATAGGTGAAAATAAGGTGCCTTCTTGCCCTTGTGGGAACTTACTGCTTCAATTTCCTTTCTTGTTGTAGGTACGATAAATATCACCAGAAATTTCTCATTCTTCCCTGTGCTGCAGGCTCTTCTGAAGTTATTCACAGCACCCCCTAAGGAACTCACATGGCATTTTAAGAGACCTGTCAATCTATTACTAATGGAAGACCCTCAACTAGGATTTCTGTAGCAATACAGCGGGTACTGGATGTTAAATGGCAAATGAAATAAAGACACCTAGTCTGAAAATGTCCTACAAGCAATAGGTTAATAACAAAATTGCTGTTTTCTTCATGAAAATGTTACATCTCTCATACTTTGCGGTTTACAATACCCAGTTACACCTCACTCTGATAGGCACATGACCACGTACATATGTAGATGCTCTACCAATTTGTCCCATTATGGCATGCCCTTTCTCAGACTGAAACACTGCCATGGAAAATTAAAATGTCAACAAACAAAAAAGAGTGAGGAAAGCAATCAACCAAATTCCTACACCGTGAAGATCATGCATATTACTCAACGATATTTCTACTCAAGCCCAAGAGCAGATAATCCACTATGCAGTAGTGCTGCTAAAACATTTTTATAGTAGCAGTCAAAGTCAGAAGTATATGCAAGTACCTTTGTCTCTAAACATTAAGAAAGTAGTTGTGTGAGGTGCCACTGACTTGAAAGAAGATCCTTTAAAAGAAGATGAATGGAGAAGTCTGATAATTATTCCGAGAACAGACACTGATTACTTGTATCAATAAAGTCATCCATAGCAAGACCCCACTCTCGTACCAGAATGCCTAAATTTTTTAATGCCACAAGAACCTGTCGTTATCAGATTGTTATTTAACACAACAACAAAATCCTGAGAAGAAAAACATGCTTCAAACATAGCAGGAGATCCAGAGAGGCTATTCAGGTGTCACCAACAGAATCCCTGGGGATGCTGCTACCTTTCCCTTTCAAAACAGTGACATACGGAGCCATAGCTAGGAACCAAGGTGCTGGGGGGTGAACCACGAGCACCAAGAGGCTGAGAGGCCAGTGAGCATAGGCCTGGATGTGAATTCTACCTTCTCTCCAGACTTCGGTGCCTGTTTCAAGGCTGTGATTTGCCCATGTGGAGCTCAGAGCGCAGATGTCTCTCCAGGGTAGGCACTGAAGCTGAATGGACTCCACATTTAAGGCTCCACGGGAAAAGGGTGAGGGTTCTGAAAAACCTGCCTGCTGCACCCCTGCCGCACGCCTACAGGCATGGTCACACTGCGGTGTGCAGCTTAGGACCTGAGGGCTTCTTGTCTTAACAGAACGCAGGACAACTACTCCCATTTCTGAGGGCAGCACTAAAACCACCAGGTCACAGCAAGGTGGAAGAAGGGTTGAACCACAAGCAGGAAAGAAGCTATGACCCACAGAGTTGCAGGGAGCTGGGCTCTGTAACTCAATGGTTGAGGCATTTGACTGAAAGAGACAAGTTCAGCCTTTTTCCCACCTAATCCTTCTTCCTCTACCCTGGTATCCATGCTATCTTCTTTATTTTTTCTTTCTATTTAGTTTATATCTTTTTAATTACATCTAATGCCACTCCAGGGTTTCTATAGCTGAGAAAGATTGCATTAGATGGCCCTGACCCTAAGAACAACCCAAATAAATATGATGAGCAGAATGGATACAGCAAACACCACATGGCTCCCATACGCAGGAGGGTATCACTACAAGCCCAGTTTATTGCTAGTAATGATAACAGAAAGGGGTAATTTTGATTTAAAAAAATCCACCTCTTCTCCACTTACTGAGAGAAAGTTGTAAATGGTCTTGAGATACTGCAGAGGAAAAAAACAGAGAAAGGGCTTGTGGCCGAGAGGTGCTTATCTCCTTGCAAACCCCGATCTTGTGCAAAAGGGCCAGTGGGCAAATTCTCCATTACTGAACAAGTCTTCCTTGACAGTGTGATGCAATACCAGCTCTGTTGCAAGAAGCCACTGGCAAAGTCTCTGGTCTGAATCCAAAAATTGACTGATGTCTGGAGTAAACACGGTGGCAACTCAAGCTACGGACCACAGCCCAGCACAAATGGACTAGAAAATGTGCTAAGCCACACAACTTCCATGGTCAGTGTTCTACAGCGATGGCTGTAAAACTGCCTGAAGGGAGTAAGTATTTCAAATGAGAAACCACAGCCAAGTCACCCTCAGGCTTCCAGGGACAGAGGGAAGGATTGATTCAGGTCATTTTCTTTGATAAATTTTAGAACTGATAAATCCCAGATGAGCCAAATTCTATAAAAACTAAGAATTTTGAAGTAGAAACAGGACTTATTAAAACACATATACATTCCCTGGAAGGGCTTCAAGTTACTTTCTTTTACACAGTCCAGCTTTTAGACAGATGAACTTTCCACACATGGAAGGATTTTAGTCCTTTAAAATTAGAATTAGCTGAGAACAGATCCCAAGTATTTCTTCAGAATTGCTGCTTATTTCCCTAATGATCCCAGTTGCCAGTGAAAAACAGACAATGGAAAATGAATGGGAAATATCTCCTTGCTATAATTTCAATCTCCTTCCTGAAAAATTGAAGTGGACTGGGTCAGCCTTATAGCTGCTGTTTTTCTAAGTTGTCAGGAGTAAGATTTACATACCTACAAACACTGTCACTTTGGAAGTATTTTCATTGGAAATTATGACAGAACTCTTCCAGCTAGGAAATGCTAGATGTTTCTCAAACTAGGACCCTGAGTCTGAGTCAGAAGAACTCAAAGTCATTGTTTATGTACAGCCTTCAAGAAATATTATTGTTACCAAATAACATTCTGGGCAAGCTTGGAGGAAAGAGGGAAGCTTTCCTGGGAATATGAATCAGCAAAAATTCGTTTGGAGGAGTTATTACTTCAGTGCACCAAGAGAAAGTGGACAGGAATCAAGACTTGTAGAGGCCTGCATGCTAGGCCTTGACAGAATTTTGTGACTCACACCAAAGGGATTCTAAAACTCTTTTAATACCACAATGCTGTTCCAAAAGATTACAAAGTTGTTGGGTTTTGCCAAACATTAAAGGACAAAACCTAAAATATTTACCAGGAATTTTTATGGCTCCAGATTCTTGCTAGTGTTTGGAATGACTCCTTGGAGTAAAGAAACCAAACATAAAAGAGGAGGAAACAACTATTAACCCAAAAAAGAGAATGCCCAACAATGTGTAGAGGGGCTCCTTTGAGCGAAATGGATTCTTTGTTGCTGAAGGAATTGCTACCATGTCTCTATACTCCCAAATAATTCTTGTTAAAGAGAACTTAAATTGCTTTCTCCTCAGGGACCAGGAACGATCTTCCAGCTTGGCTATAGTGCCAACCGAGGAGCCATAACACTTGTGCTATGACAACAAGAGAAAGCAAATTATAATTTAGAATCACCTAGTCTGGTGGACAGGTGATAATAAGCAGATTTCCTCAGACCTGAGCAGTTGAAATAGAACCGGATAAGAAGGAAAAAGTCTATAGCACTACCCCTCCAATCAGTTGGAGGCAGACCTGATCATGTGAGGCCTGTGCCTCCCCTTCCCCAACACTATCCTGTCCCAGAAGGCTGGGCCAAGGAATAAGAAAGTAAAAGACCCACATGTTCAACACCAAACAGTATCCTCAATAATATGGCTATGTATTTATTTACTAATTATGTTTTATTAATAGACTTCCATGTTTGAGCCACCTGCCTTTGTTCACTGTTAACTACATACTTCAGTGCCAGGCTTCCTGGACATTTCTCTGCTGTTTCACACACCACTGTGGCCACTTCATGCTGCACGCTATTTCCTGCTCCTATCGAATAGTTTGCTAACTAAAACTGAAAAAATCCTGGTAGCTTCTAGTCAAGGGCCAAGTGGTATGTGAAAAAATGTCTTCTTCCCACTCTTCCCAGAGTAGCAACCTAATTGCGTCAGCTCTTGCTATTAAGGCTTTTTAAATATATTTACTTCTTTTGTTCTTAATTAATATTTATTTATTCCAATTTTTTCACTTTTATACTTAGGATAGAATTTCCTTAATAAGATTTTATTTAACAGCAGCCTTTGCTCCACTATCAGTTCTTTCCCATTGCATGTGTAACTTTATTTAACAACACTACTCTTTCAAAACCTCAGGAAATCTTCTGTCACACTACAGATGAACTAACAACTCTAATATCTCTTGCTGTTGCTACTATGGCTTAGGCAGAAGGTCATGTCAGGACAATAAAAACTACTTTACCTTCTTCTCATTTACAACACGGGAGCTGGTAACTCATGCAATGTAGCCATTTTCCTCACTCCTTGCTCTCTGGTCTGACTATGCCCTGGAGTTACAAAGCATCTGAGATTGTGTTTACATCTTTACATTTGATCTTTTACCCTAATCCTTTGATGTCACAAAGCACATTAACATCCTGAACAAGGTTACTTTACACCCCTCAATATCAGAAGGATATCGACCACTTGGAGCGAGTCCAGAGGAGGGCCACGAAGATGCTCAGAGGGCTGGAGCAGCTCTCCTATGACGAAAGGCTGCGAGAACTGGGCTTGTTCAGCCTGGAGAAGAGGAGGCTCCGAGGAGACCTCATTGCAGCTTTCCAGTATCTGAAGGGGGCCTACAAGGGTACTGGGAGAGGACTTTTTACAAGAGCCTGTAGTGATAGGACAAGGGGTAATGGGTATAAATTGAAATCAGGGAGGTTTAGATTAGATGTCAGGAAGAAATTCTTCACAGAGAGGGTGGTGAGGCACTGGAACAGGTTGCCCAGAGATGTTGTGGATACCCCATCCCTGGATGTCTTCAAGGCCAGGCTGGATGTGGCTTTGAGCAACCTGGTCTAGTGGAAGGTGTCCCTGCCCATGGCAGGGGGGTTGGAACTAGATGGTCTTTAAGGTCCCTTCCAACCCAAACCATTCTATGATTCTATGATAATACTTTCACCCTTGGTGCTGTCAATCCAGCCAGGCTTGCCCTTCTTATGGGAGTGACAAGTTTTTACTTTCCACTGGAGTTTCTAATTACTCTCCCACTTTTGTAACAGCCTTGGTCACTGAAACCTGACACCTAGTTATGGGGAAAAAAAAAAATAACCCTTTGAATGAAACCATATTTACACTTAAATTTAACTTTACCATTTTAAAATTTTGGTTGAGGTATTGTGCAGTCCGATTCTGTTTCACTGCAATTCAGTTTTGGAAAGTGAGGACAGCAAAGAGTCCTCCAGACTCACAACACCTAACCATTTTTTGCAGTATATGAAGACAACATTAAATAAGTTTGGCAAGGCTATAACAAACATGGATTCAAATAATTTGTGTTCAAAGCCTGCAAAAGGAACTATATATTCCACAGTATTTTCTTTCAAAATCAACTACAATTAAGCAGATTTCAGATCAACACAAACATCCAGTTTAGTATCAATTCCAGTGAGATTTTACTGTTTATCCTCTGAAACAATACAGAGAGGGGAAAAAAAAATGCAGAGATGTTTATCTGAAAGTCTTACTCTTGCCACACTTCAGGCACTGCAATAAGAATGCAGGGGAGACAGGACATTTGTGAGGAGGATTTCAAACTTGTGTCATCAGACTATATTAGCCTGGATTTTCAAAGATTTTGTGTTCCTTTGCCTCCAGCAGTTACTGTAACAAATTAAGAATAATGAAAAACCCCACCCTTGTCCTATTCTATGAATAAACAAACACAAAATTCAAAGAACATTTTGTATTAATAACACTGAACATTCCTTTTTTGAACTATCCCTATCTGAGGTGTGTAATGCTACCTTTATGATTAATGGAGCTTTGCTGATTGTGTGAATTACTCAGTTCCTTTAAGTAGAGATTTTGAGGGTTTTTTTTGTAGTGCCAAGCAGTGACTATAACGTTTATAAAAACTGCTGCATATTCTTGTGTATCCTCTACCATCATGTATCCTACTTCATATTTTGTTAAACACAGAGATCTCAAGAAGGTTTCTTCTTTTCTATTTAATGCCTTAAGAACAAAGATATAAGCTTTATCTTTGTTCCAAAGAAACAGAAAACCAACACACCAGGAAAAATCAGGAGAATGAGAGTAAGGGTTGTTCAAAACTCCAGCACTGGGGAGCATCTGAATCTCTCAAAGTTTGAAAGAGCATGTTCAGACTCAAAAGGGGACATTCAGCCCTTTTTGCCTGTTAGCAGCGTAAGCTCTCTTGCCAAGATTCTTACAGGAGTAAGAGCTAAAGAGCTAGTGTTTCAGCTCCCGCTACACTCACTGGAAATCCAGTGAAGTGAATACAGTTGGTAGAACCTTGAAAGATCCTAATTTCACCCTAAACCAGGTGGCTCAGTAGAACAGTTTTCTAGATGCCACTGACTTCAATCATTACATTTCCGCAGCCTGCCAGAAAAGCTTATGTACCTTGCATGCATGCAGGCATTACATTTAAATGTTTTCATTTGGAGCTGCATCCCACCTCTGAGCATGAGCCCTCCTCTTCTGCTAGACCTGAAGAAGATTTAACATTCATCAGAACTGGTAGAGAGAATCTGCTGTCATCTGCAGCTGAATCCTAGCACAATTACTGTTCTTGGGGGAAATCCTATAGCAGAATGCTAAATCCCATCAGAAAGCAACAGCGGGAATTGTCTCTTCCTTCACATGGGTCAGTAATGAAGTTTTATGTGCAATAAACACATAAAAGCCCACAAGCCCATGGCTTCTCAAGTTCTCTTAAAGGAATTTTACAAGTGCAAGGTCCTGCACCTGGGTCAGGGCAATACCAAATACAAGTACAGGCTGGGTGGAGAATGGATCGAGAGCAGCTCTGAGGAGAAGGACTTGGGGGTACTGGTGGATGAAAAGCTGAACATGAGCCGGCAGGGTGCGCTGGCAGCCCAGAAGGCCAACCGTATCCTGGGCTGTATCCAGAGAAGTGTGGCCAGCAGGTTGAGGGAGGTGATTCTGCCCCTGTACTCTGCTCTTGTGAGACCACACCTGGAGTGCTGCGTCCAGCTGTGGAGCCCTCAACATCAGAAGGATATAGACCAGTTGGAGTGAGTCCAGAGGAGACCACAAAGATGACCATCAGTCTGAAGAACCTCTGCTATGATGAAAGGCTGAGAAAGTTGGGCTTGTTCAGCCTGGAGAAGAGAAGACTCTGGGGAGACCTTATAGTACCTGAAGGGGCCTACAGAAAAGATGGAGGCCCTTTTAAAAGGGCCTGTAGTGACAGGAAAAGGAGTAATGGGTTTAAATTGAAAGTGGGGAAGTTTAGATTAGATATCAGGAAGAAGTTCTTCACAGAGAGGGTGGTGAGG
>NW_010267603.1:49665-62447 GCF_000690775.1 Eurypyga helias
CAACATCAGAAGGATATAGACCAGTTGGAGTGAGTCCAGAGGAGACCACAAAGATGACCGTCAGTCTGAAGAACCTCTGCTATGATGAAAGGCTGAGAAAGTTGGGCTTGTTCAGCCTGGAGAAGAGAAGACTCTGGGGAGACCTTATAGTACCTGAAGGGGCCTACAGAAAAGATGGAGGCCCTTTTAAAAGGGCCTGTAGTGACAGGAAAAGGAGTAATGGGTTTAAATTGAAAGTGGGGAAGTTTAGATTAGATATCAGGAAGAAGTTCTTCACAGAGAGGGTGGTGAGGCACTGGCACAGGTTGCCCAGAGAAGCTGTGGATGCCCCATCCCTGGAAGGGTTCAAGGCCAGGCTGGATGAGGCTTTGAGCAACCTGGTCTAGTGGAAGGTGTCCCTGCCCATGGCAGGGGGGGTGGAACTAGATGGTCTTTAAGGGCCCTTCCAACCCAAACCATCCTGTGATTCTATGAACTTGAGTATTTCAATCACTGTTTAATCAGAAGACCTGAATAGGGCTCATACAAACTGTGCCTTAAGTTAAAAATTAAGCTGGTAGCCTAGTAATAGTATATTTCAATAATTCTTTACAAGACTTATTTGGAAAAATCAAGAGCTCTTTTAGCTTTTCCACACTGCCAGTTTTTAAAATCATTATTAGAGAAATTCTATTGCAAATTTGAAATACTCTGGAATCTTATTAGGAATCTCTGGAGCTAAAACCATAGTCACAGTTTAAACTGATACCAAGTGGTTTATCAGACTCAGAAGTATACCAGACTCATAGCTTCTCTGGCTCTTCCGCATAAACACAACGAAAGGTGGATTACATTGTCACACCTGTAGAATGACTGCTTATGAATTCCTGTTAAAATAAGGATGAGCAAGTAAGCAGTATCAATTTTGGGCAAGTTACATATCTGTTGCCTTTTGGAAACAAGAGTCTCTGCAATAGCTGAGTATTGCATGCAGCACTGGACAAAACTCACTGAATTTTCTGTGATCTTCAGGCTACTTTGAGCAGGTTCAGACTCAAAGCTGAAAGCAGATAATGTTAGGATAAATACAGAAACCTCTGCAGTGTCTCTGTTTTACCAGAGAATCCCCTTGCTCAGATGCAACTTTTCCAGGCTTGAGATGCAGGGAAAAATGTTAGTCCCACTTCAGAGATTATTACACTGACATCACCAAGTACAGAACCTCCACCTCCTATTTAGATGATGGAAAACAGCACAAAGTGATTTTTCTTCCTATGACAACCAGAATCACTATATGCAGTTGCTCAGCAGATCTCAAGCAATTATCTAAAGGTTCTATGTCTGACAAAAGGCTGGGTTTTTGAAGAAAAATAGCATATTTTAGACACAAACTGTCTTGGTTATCAGCAAGAATTTGCTACTGGGGTTTGGAGGATGCCAAAAAGCATATATGCCATGCATGAATCCTGATCACTGCTGACAAGGACTGTTCCTGTCAGGCCTAATACTGGTTTACTGAATTCATATATTCCAAACTGATAGGAAAAGGCAAGGCCTTCCTCTTCAGGTTCAGATAACATAGAAAATGCCAGCTTTGTTCAGCTATGAGCAATCATAGGAAACAGAAATACTGCCAGACTTGTTTTGGTTGTTATCCAGTGATAAGAGATGCCACACATACAGTATCACCACATCACAACATGTATTGGTGATTCCCCCTGCTCATTCCAACATTCTGTAAACAGCGAAACCTTTCCATTTGGGAAGGTATATATTAAAGGCTGGCCAAACACTTCGTAATGTCACAGTTGCCTTTGCATGGTTCCCAGAAAAGTTACGAGTCTAGTCACATAATACCTTCTCATAAGCTTCATGACATAGTACAACACAAAAACCCTCATCCACATTGTATTCAGTATGAGTGTTCACATTATAGCTGGTCAGCAGATTATCTTTTAACTGAAAACTATTGCCAGGGCAGCTAGCCTGTCTCTATTTTATCAGTGTCCCAGAGGAGAGGTGATCCAACACATGACACATTTCTTTCAAAGATCTAACATAAAGAGCCTAAACTGGTCAGTCCAAACTGGCTTCCAGCTTGCAAGTAGCAAGTCATCAGCCTGCAAGTCATCCTCCTTCTCAAAGGCTCTGCTGTGCTTGTTCTAGCACAGGACGCATTCACACATGCAGGTAGGAGCAGGAAGAGCTGAGTGAAGGGAAAAGGGAAAGAAGGTGGCCAAAAGCATGCTTCCTCTGCCAGGCCAACCCTTCTGAGCCATTCCCAACCCCTTCTGTGCATGCCTGAGAAGCACCTGGGAAAGACACGGTTGTGAAGTGAGTCACAGAATTAGGGTCAGAGAGCAGACCAATGTGGGCTGATGTGAGTGTCTGCTACAGACTGCCTGAGATTAGGAAGAAGTATAGAATCGTAGAATCATAGAATGGTTTGGGTTGGAAGGGACCATAAAGACCATCCAGTTCCAACATCCCTGCCATGGGCAGGGACACCTTCCACTAGACCAGGTTGCTCAAAGCCTCATCCAGCCTGGCCTTGAAGACAGCCAGGGATGGGGCATCCACCACTTCTCTGGACAGTAGAAATAGATGAGGCCTTTTTCAGAAAACTGTAAGGAGTGTCCCATTTGCAGGACCTCATCCTCATGAAGAACTTCAGCCATCCCAGGTGTCTGCTGGAGGGCCAATACAGCAGGGCACATGCAATCCAGGTTTCTGACACGAACTGATGGTAACGCCCTGACAAAGCGAATCAAGGAACCAACAAGAAGAAATCATCTGATAGACTTCACACTTACAAACAAGGAGGAACTGATCAGGGATGTGAAGGTCTGTACAACTTTGGCTCCAGTGACTGTATGATGGTGGAGTTCAGGTTTCTGAGAGAAAGGAACAAGGCAAATAGCTAGATTGCAACCTTGAACTTCAATGGTATACAGACCTGGAGAGAAGAGAGGTCCAGAAGAGCTGGTTGATTTTCAAGGATTACCTCCTCCAAATTAATTTCCTGAGTAGCAGGAAATGAAGCATGAATGAACAAGAAGATCCTGACTAAACTCAAATGATAGGCACACAGCAGGTGGAAGCAGGGACAGGAGACCCAGAAGGAATAAAGAGACACTGTCTGAGCATGTAAGAATGGTGTTAGGAAAGCCAAGACCCATCTGGAGTTGAATGGGACACAGGACCTGAAGGGCAACAAGAAAGGTTTCTGCAAGTCCATCAGCAGCAAAAGGAAGACTAGGGGTACTGTGGGCCCTCTGCTGAATAGGGCAGGTACCTGGTGACAAAAAACATGGAAAAGACCAAGGTACTCGATGCATTCTTCACCTCAGTCTTTACTGGTAAAACCTTCCTTCAACAATCGCAGGTCCCCGGGAGACCAGAGGAAGAGTCTGGAGCCAGGAAAACCTGACCTTCATGGAGTAAGATCAGGTTAAGGAACATTTACACAAGCTGGAGATACACAAGCCTATGGGCCCCGATCAGACACAGCCATGAGTGCTGAGAGAGCTGGCAGATGTTACTGACAGGTCACTCTGTCTTTGAATTGTCACGGTGATCGGGGAAGGTTCCTGAGGACTAGAAGAAAGAAAATGTCATTCCTATCTTCAAAAAGGGCAAGAAGGAGGATGTGAGGAACCACACCTTGATCCCTCAGAAGGTTAAGGAGCAAATAATCTTGGAAACCATTTCCAAACATAGTAACTGCAAGAAGATAATTGGGAGCAGTCAACATGTGTTTACAAAGAGGAAATAATTCCTGACCAACCTGTAATGGTTGTCAGGAATTGTTGTTTCATTGTTTCTACAATGAAATTACAAGTTTGGTCAACAAAGGGAAGGCAGTGGATATTGTTTACTTTGACTTTAGCAAGGCTTTCAAAACTCTTCCATAACAACCTCATAGGCAAACTGAGGAATATAGGCTGGAAAAGTGGACTGTAAGGTAGATTGAACACTGGCTGTACTAATGGACTGAAAGGGTTGTGATCAGCAAGACAAAGTCCAGCTCCAGACCAGTCATTAGTGGAACACCCCATGGGTCAATACTGGGTCCACTACTGTTTAATTACTGACCTGGGCACTGGGACAGAGTGAACCCTCAGTAAGTCTGCAGGGACTGCAAAACTGAAGGAACGGTTTATAGACCAAAGGGTCGTGCTGCTATTTAGAGGGACCTCAGCAGGCTGGAGAAATGGGCTGAGAAGAATCTTACGAAGTTCAGCAAAGGGGAATGCCAAGTCCTGCTCCTGGGACAGAGCACCAAACTGAACATGAGCCAGCAATGTGTCTTTGTGGCAAGGAAGGCCAGCAGCCTCCTGGGCTGTATTTGGCAGAGCATCATCTTGCTTTGAGGTTGAGGGAGTTAGTCCTTCCCCTCTGCTCAGCACTGGTGAGGCCACAGCTGGGGCGCTGAGTCCATTTCTGGGCTCCCTGGTATGTGAGAGGCATGGAGATACTGCAACAGGACAGTGAAAGACCAGGAAGATGACTAAAGTATTGGAGCACCTGGTGTATGGAGAGAGGCTGAGCAACTTGGAGAAGAGCTCCAAGCCTGGAGAAGAGAAGGCTCAGAGGGATCTTATCATAGTGTGTAAATACACTACAGTGTGGAGTAACAAGGAGGGAGACAGGCTTTCCTCAGTGGTGCCCAGCGGCAGGAAGAGAGGCTGAGCCCACTAACCGAAATGCAGAAAATCTTGTTTAAACAGAGGAAAAAAACCTTTATGGTAAGGGTGTTTGAACAGTGCAGCAGGTTGCTCAGAGAGCTTATGGACTCTCCATCCTTGGAAATATTCAAAACCCAACTAGATACATCCCTGAGCAACCTGGTCTAGGTGATTCCACTTTGAGCAGGGGTTTTGAACCAGACAATCCCCAGCAGTCCCTTCCTACTTCAACCATCCTGTGACTGAATTGTTTGGCAGTAGCAGGCAACTCCAGCAAACCTTTTCCCAGAAAGAACAGTAAAATCCCTTTCCTTGCTCATCTTCTGTACACAAATGTATCCAGTACTTGGAGAAAGACCAGGCATGTAAAAAAGCTGCGAACAGATTTAATGTGCTCTCCAAGTACAATTACATGGCAAGAAGGACATAAAGCATACTAACCTCACCTGCCAAAAGAAACACTTGGATCCTGATTTTGGCTCCAAACTTCAGATAAACCCGGCACTACTAACTCAGTAATTGAATTATAGCAAGCTGTTCACAGAACATGAGTTTTCTTTTGCTCCATGCTACAAAATTTCCTACAGCAGCCTAAGCAAGTTCCTCATACAAATTGGGGAAAGGCCCACTTAGGTGAACCTGAGTCTTATCCATCCAGGAAAGTGCCTCAAACAAGAAGCCAAAGACTGTGCTGGGAAGGAGGAGGAGGAGGAATGAAAGTGTTTTCTCTATTTTCTTCCATCATTGTGAAATCTCAGCTATGAATATACAATAAATAAAAACAATTCCACCAAAAAAAAATCTGGTTTTGATATTTTCCAGGAAAAAAAGTTTTGTTAACAATTTTTTTTCTTTAGAACTAAGTATTCTAACTGATAAGTGGGGAAAACCAGTGCTGAATCAGTCCTTGTGGTTTTCCTTTACTTCTTTGGTACATTTACCTCACTAAGCAGAATGTTTAGCTCAGATTTGTTTTGTTTGGGGTTATCTACAGCTTACAAAATTAGGCCCATAAAAATGATTCTAGCTTATTAGTTGAAGATAAGCATTAGGCACTTGCTTGTGGGAACAAGAATCAGAATGCCTATACTTGGAAAAAAGTCCCATTAAAACTTGATGGTAAAAAATTACATTCCAGTATTATCAGAACTAACATGCCAAGTTCCCAAAATTTTGCTTTGGTATTTATATAGTTTTATGAAAATACATAATGCAAATCTTGGGCAGCAAAGAGCGTTTCTGATTTCACCTGATCTTACAGTTGTACCTAAAAACACCCTGCGCTCCTATCTATGAAAGTGCATGCACTGTTTGGTAGCGCTGTTTTTTGGTAACTATATTCCCTTGTAATTGCAACAACCCAAGACCGCTACCTAGGAAAACCTTACAAAGTCATCAGGAATAAGAACAGGACAAGATGTCTTCCAATAATGTTTCTAAACTTTTTTTGCACAAATTAGGAAGATTTCAACTATTTATCAAGCTCTGGCTAGATTTGACTAACAGACTCAGAAAGGGTTAGATACGGTTGGATTTTTTTTTTATATAAGAAGAATAATCATTAAACAAAAATCAAGAACTGGAAAAAAATACCCAAACCAAACAACTGCCATATTTGTTTGTGTTTGTCTGGTTTTGTAGAAACAGTCCTAATTTCTGTTTGTTCAGTGTGGATCTCATCCACAGGATGACACAACATGGTCAGCGCTAGTTTTGCCTCTCCTGTTAGATGTTTCTGTGGCCCATTTTTAAAAGTATCTGGTAAGAGAGACTCCATAGTCCCCCATGGCAGTGTTGGTGTGCTCCCAGGCTCATAAATGTGTTACTGTGAGAAAGTTTTTCCTAATGTCTTCCTGACCTGTCCAAGATGGCTCCCCAAAATAAATTATTCCCTTCCTCTTTGTAACAGCCTTGAAATAATAGATAAAATGCTGCTATATCCCCCTCCCACTTCTACCTCTGAGCTAAACAACTCCTTTATCGGTATTTTTCATTCCTTCCTTTTAGGTGGTATTTCCTCTAGGCCCCCAACCCTTCATTTTTCCGCATCCTGGACGTTGTCCTTCAGTCAGTCCTCTTAAAGTTGTGGCATTGACCTATGTCTTCTCCATCTTTGCTCATCCAACTGGAACCCTCAAGCTGCCAGGGCAGCATATGAGCTCCTGACTCCAACAAGGAAGGCTTCTGGGGCACCAACACACAAACCTCTGATACCAGTCAGCTACAGTCTCACCACAACATACTGTACATCGTTTCTATCAATCTTCAATATTTCTCTAACCCACCTATTATTTCAGCGTGGCAGCTTGAAGACTCCCACTTACTGCTGAATTTATTGCACCCCCCATCAGAATGACCCAAGCTTTCTAGAGATGTGCACAAATTGGTCTGCAAGTAATAGGATATAATTCACCTTTGAGCCATCACAATATTGCATGGAGAAAGTGTCATTCTTTCTGAGCCACACTCACAGGGATCTTCTTTCAAGAAAAATTTCACATTCTATTTAACAATTTGCTCTCAAATATGCTGGACGTAGCTGTGAGTTTTCCCGCTTCAAGATTTCTTGGTTTCCCAGGACTTCCTCAAAAACCAGGAGTTAGTCATTATCCAAAGACTTATTTGTGTTCTTCCTGGAAAAAAAGAAGTGATGAAAAGGTACCATGGGGAACAAAATGAATTTTCATAGACCTTACACCATCCAGGCATGCAGAATTGCACAGATAGAAGAAAAAATTTTAATCCATAATGGAAACCCTTTCAGGATTGGGAAAAGAGTCTGTTTTTACCAATTACTTCACAAAGACTGGGCAGGTTTCTGAAGCATGTACTCATACCCTTCCTGATCTGAGCCAGTAATGAAAGCAAACTCAAAATGCAGGATATGCTGGGCTTTCTTGTGGTCATCCATTTAAAAAATAACCAGGAATACACAAAGTTTTTGAAGATACCAGGGAGCAGAAGCTGCCATCCCTACAGATGCAAAATCTTAGTTTTGGAGTCTGTCGCCTTCAGTCGATCGTTCTTTCCATTTTACAGGTGTCACACTGCATTGATTCATTCTCCTTACACAATCAAAACCTCGTTACGCTGGCACTGCTCCTTAACCAGGCACAAATTCGGAAAAAGTTCTGCTTGCTTTTTTATTCCGTTTATAAAAATCTGGAATCTCTCTGCAGTCACCGGTGGCTTTGGAAATGGGTAGTTTCATAGATTTTCCACTCTCTCATCAAACGTTTTTTCCTCCATGTTTAGCAGAGATCATTGAAAGACACAGTGGGTTATAAATGTTAGTACCTCATGCACTGACCAAATTGCCATCCCTCCCAGCCGTCACGCTGCTGTCAGGTAAACACTGCGCGGTCCTCGGAGAACAGGCAGAACAGGTGCCTACACCCCACAAAACAATCCCATTATCTCTGAACAGCAAGGCATTTTAAAACTTTGTTATTTTGTAATCCCTGTCTAAATGAGGAGATAGTTCACAGGCCCTGTTGGGCTGTTTCTTTCCTTCTGTATCCATCACGTCTCAGGATTTACTTCGTGCCAAGCCTAGCAGTGAGACAAAACTCTACCCTGCCGCCTGCAGTGCCTTCTGTTCTTTACCCAAATGAAATATAAGGGCATGCCAACAGCCAAATCACCCCGTGTACTAACTGTGCACACACCCCAGCCCAGCTGCCTCTGCGTACTGCTGTTCTGCCGGCACGGCGGAAGCTCCTGACGTGCAGGAGATGGGAAGTGCCACAGCACAACCTGACCATTCTCAACAGGGATGCGGTATGGTCTCTGTACAATCGCAAAAGCATCATTTGAAGACACTTGCACAAAGTAACTATGAAGCAGCTCAGTGGTCCACAACCTCAAACCAGCAAATCAGTTCCTAAACGGTGTTCCTCTCTAGAAGCTTCACTGTTCTGGCATTTTGCCCACAGAAAATAATGGCAGACATAAAGTACTGAGGAACAGGGAAGAGGCTGGGAGTGGAGTTACAACCAAGTTCCTTCTTCGTGTAAGGAATTTTTTTCCATACCTTTGATCTTTACTGTGCCTTGTCTAGTTTTCCTACATAGTTCTGGGGGTGTGGAAGCCAGAACCACAGATAGAACTGATACATGGTGGAACTACATAGTGAAATAATTAATTCTCTATGTCATTTTTTTTCTGATTGCTGCTAAACACTGAACAGATGCTGAAGAGAACTGACCATTAGGAATATCAAACTTCTTTCTTGAGCTGTGATAGCTAGCTAGATGGTCCTCAGTGTGCTCACTTGTTACACCACAATCAAAGTTATAACAAAATTTGTCTTCTACTTTATCAAGTCTCCCAGTACCATGATACCCACCCACACCTCTTCAGAGCCAGTTTTATTCTCCCCATGTACCATTTCCAAATAAAATGACAAAAGGCTTATTTTGTCCATCTCTTCTCTCCCAGTCCCCTCCCAGGATTAACCTATTTGAGAAGGGTGTGGAAATACCCTGTCTTCCTCACCTACCAAACTTCCACTCCCATCAAACCATCCTGTACTTCTTAGTACCAGTATTTTACCAGAAATGTCTGTCACAGTCTGGGGCCACATCTACCTCCTTCATATCACCACCAGAAACACATTATGCATCCACAGAGGGAAAGATGTGGATTTATTTCCAAGAATCATAGAATGGTTTGAGTTGGAAGGGATCTTAAAGATCATCTAGCTCCAACCCCCCTGCCATGGGCAGGGACACCTTCCACTAGACCAGGTTGCTCAAAGCCTCATTCAGCCTGGCCTTGAAGACATCCAGGGATGGGTCATCCACAACTTCTCTGGGAAGAACTTCTTCCTGATATCTAATCTAAACCTCCCCACTTTCAATTTAAACCCGTTACCCCTTGTCCTGTCACTACAGGCCCTTGTAAAAAGTCCCCCCCAGCTTCCTTGTAGGCCCTCTTCACATACTGGAAGTGAGGTCCCAACTGCTACCCATGCACTGCCATCACCAGGCTGGTAGCAATACCTAACATAGCTTTTTGGTTTTTCTTTCTTTACATTAAATTGCAGGCTGGTTTTAGATGGTTAAAATTTACTAAGGCCACTGTCCATAATGACACATCTCTCTAAATCAAACTTGGAAACTTAGAACAAACATTCATTAGTTAACCCCAGCAAAGTTGATCTTATAAACCCATCCTTTCCTGTCCTGCTTTTTTACCAGATAACATCTGGTAAACATCTTTTTTACCAGATAACATCTGTCTCATCCTTGTGATTTTTCCTCATTTCTTTGGAGCTGATAGCTGTTTTCTTAAAAAAGGTGTTCTTCACACACACTTTCACATCTGTCTTTGCTGACCAGGAAATTTCCTTCCCTGTCTGTAGTTGAGTCACAACTGCTCTCACACCAAGTCCATCACCCCTTCAAAAGGCTTTGCTTTACACCAAGATCTAAGACATCCAATTTTCTCCTTCAAGCTCTTTACTTAAATAATTAAGGATTTCTGTTGTCTCTTTTACCTTCTCCAGCTTCTTAAAAGGACAAGTGCAATCCTTTCATCTAACTGCATCATTTCTGGGTCTGTCATTATTCTCAACTGTTTATTTTAGCTTTTCCTTATTCTACCTTCTTTCCCACCTGACACATTTTGCCCCTTTTTTTCTCCCCAATTGGCACCTTTTTGTATTTTAAAGCCAGGGATGAACATTACACATCTCTTCAGCCTTCTCCCTCACATTACTTTGTTAACACTTTTTATTGGCTGTAGTATATTGAAATTATAGGACTTGCATCAAGTCACAGGATAAAACTATAAAGAACTCTCCTTCCATGACCCTCCCACAGGGCAGCTCTGACAGAGCTCCCAGATGTTCTTCACTGCATCAGGCTTAGAGGCATTTGCTGCCTGAAGACTCCTTACTGTATGAAGTCTAATTCTCTGTGACTTAAGGGAACATTTCTTATGGCTCATATGGTATTTTTGTCAGCCCTGAGGTCTTGCAGGATGCTTGGAAAGCTGCTCCGAAGTTTTTCCCATACGTAGCAGTTTCTGGAGTTCCAAGAGGTTCTTGGGACTTCAGTGATTACAGGCACAGTGCCATAGGGAAACACTACAGGGCACTAAAGGGAACCTGCCACAAACCTACATTAAACCACATGATAAATTTTCAGCAAGGCTAATCCCATCTGGGTTGTATCTCCTCCCAGGTATTTCCATATCTATTCCTGAAGTGTTACGTACTCAGTTTTGGGGGGAAAAGGAGGATGGTGAGGCAAAGAAGAGAACAGCTTAGCATTGGGTTTTGTCTCCTCAGCAGAGGTCTTTAGCCACCTCAGTGTCATGGTTTAACTCTCCTTTACACAGTGGTATCATTCCATACTCTGTTGGACAAGATGGTTTCTCTGCCAAGTGAATCATTTGCAATTCCCCAACCTAAAGCAAAAAAACTGCTCACAGAACATCCTTGTTGCATCCTGAACCTGGCTGAAGCCACGCACACCCTACATGTGGCAGACAAAGGCTTTGCATCCCACCACCCGGTAGTTGCATACTTTGAGCTGATCCCAGCCTGTAAACCTTTTTAGAGGTCTGAGAAAATCTGCCCAAACGTGCAAGTAGTTGTACACAACTGCCACATTTCTATCACCCAACAGATCCTGCTTCTCTGTGTAGAAAAGGGTTAGTACATACTGCTCTGAAAAGGGACATCAGCCCTTTGCCATATGACAAGTTAAAGCAAAAGATAAGGTAGACACAAGTGCCAGCACTCACACTTTGCAGCTCTTTCTGAGATAGGTTAACATTATGTGCATTCTGGCCCCTACAGATCTTGTCTTGCTCCAAGGATGTAAACACTCAGTTGACACCAGCCTTAGACAACTAAAAACGGTTGGATTTGCCATGTTTCCCTAGCACCTCATAACTTCTGGAAAAATATGGTAACCAAACTAGCGGAGAATCACTTAGCAATATTACTGTTAGACACTGCATAGAGTGAGTGTCCAAATCCATCTGGTTATTTACAGGGCAGCAAACACTTGCTCCAAAGCAAAGACAACAGAGGTGCTTCCATAAGCCACTAACACTACAGAGGCTACATCTCACAGTGTCTGTATTTGAAAAAAAACCCACCTATTTCCTGACTACCTGTGAAAAATAAAAGCTGGATAGCAGACGAAGCCAGTTTTCTATTACCATATGAGAATAAACCCACACTTCCTGGTGTTTAACTTTCATCAGAACTCACCTGAACTGAATTTAGGTTTCACAAAAAGCAAGTTGGAAACTCACAGCTGAGGTGTGTTGAATAGCTAAGAAACTTTTTTTTTTTCAGGTCAAAGTATAACCAGTTTGTGAGGTACTGAAGAAAAGAGGAACATATCCACCGCCTGTACCTCCACTAATCAAATATCAACTTCTCTGACATATTCAAAGACTCAGAGAAAGAGCTTTGCAAAGAAGCAGCGATGCATTAAAATATATATATTGAAAGCCACTGCAAAAAGAATACACTGAACCGGTGTTTCTGCCAACCTCAGGAGCACTAAACTCATGCAGTTCAGCTCCCAAAAATCGTTTCACTTTTTACAGAGCGTGGGATTTTAAGAAAGCAAATTCCAGATTTTCATTCTTTGCCTAAAGTTTTGAGAGACTAAGAAACAACGCGTTCAAGCTTTTGGCATGCGCTCGATGGATAGTAGCCTGCTTAAATTCAGTCTACGGTTTTCCTATATAATTCACTGAACCCCGGAACTGACATTCCGATGACAGGAGTAGGGCAACAAGGAACAAACAGATCACGAGCGGAGAAGATACCGAAGAGGAATATCGGTTCAAAAGCTCCACAGCTGCCGTACCTACATCACCGATGGATGCACCCGCGATGGAGCGGTCACGGTCCCCGACCCCTGTACGGCAGGAGCACCCGTAGAGCTGCCACCGGGCGGCAGCCAGCGGACCCCCCGCAGCTCGGGACTCCCCTCCCGCACACCTGGGAAGCGCTCCGGCAGGCAGATCTCGGTCCTGAAGTACTTAGCCCATCCCTCCAAAAAGCATGAGTAACCAGTATCCCTGCGCAGGAGGAGGAGAGGGGGTGGGAGGTCCCCACGCCACGGAGCCGCTCGCAGGCTGCGC
>NW_010267604.1:0-11494 GCF_000690775.1 Eurypyga helias
CCATTCTGTGATTCTATGATTGTGCACCTCCTTGCTAGCAGAGCAGAGGAAGCTGAAAAGAAGTCCTTGACTTAGTATAAGCACCACTTAGCAACAACCAGTGTGTTCTCACATTATTTTCATGCTAAATACAAAACACAGCACTATGCCAACTACTAAGGGGGAAATTACCTCTATCCGGGATGCAAGGGGTATTCACGGGAGAGAAGGTTTCTGTACCCATGATGGTATAAGGACAAAGATGGGACTGGATAAAAATGTCATGTCTCTAATACTCTCTGGCATAGTTCAGGAAAAGTAAGAGAGCTTTCAGGCTCTCAGAATCTTCAGACCTTAAATAAAATCAGCAGTTATTGTCTTTAACTGAATACTTGCTAGTTGAAGCACTTAGAATTGCTTTAAAGCAGCTGTGGCTTCTAATTTAGACCACAGGAGGTCTTTCTTAGCTTCCATGGTTTGTAGGACAAAAATTATGCAATTTGGTGTTTTAGTTAATATGCTCATTGTTTCTGAAATGAGATTAGGGATCTTTTTTTAAAAAAAAAGTTTACAGTGCTGATATGAAGATGAGGATTTTAGTACAAAGTTCAATATTATCAACATGTCAAAAAAACTGAAGAAAGAACATGCAGGCGTAAATGAATCCTGATATGACAACATCCATGCATTTTAAAATCTGCCAACCTTTAGCTACTTTTTACATATGATGAGATAAATCTTATGAAATAGTTAAGAAAAATTTGAAATTTACTTTGATTTTGTGGGGGTTTTGCTATTGTTGTTAGATTTTTCAGGTAAGTACTGCTTTAGGAAAGAAGGCTTTTGCTATTATCTTGATTTAGATAAAATCAAGAAAGCGCCAGTTCAGAGTTGCGAACATAATTTTTTGTACACTTGTAAATTAGCATGGATATAGCACTTTGCAGTACTCAGCCCTGCAAGGAGTTCTGATTTGTCAAGTCATATAAAAATGTATCAGCAGAAGACAGGCTTGGATTTTTATGGGCTGTTTTTTTGGTATCTGAAATACCATGAAAGTACAAAGTTGTTTCAAAATGATGAGTGTTGCTACTTCTTTAGCAAAAACTCAGACTGCAATTTAATCCTACTCGTAGTGGTTCTGTATTATCTTCAAACACTGTAAAAGTATATTCAGTAACAGCATTGTTTGTATTTGGATATTTTTATATTGTCATGTGACCTATTGGTCACACATACTTTATTTTCTAATGTTTAGAAGTACAATTAGATGCATACTGCATTTAATACACGTGTAGAAATGTTGTTTGTCATAAGTCTAGAGTTTAAAGAACAAGTCCTGTGAGGAGTGACTGAGGGAACTGGGGTTGTTTAGCCTGAAGAAGAGGAGGCCCAAGGGAGACCTTACCACTCTCTACAACTGCCTGAAAGGAGGGAGCAGAGAGGAGGGTGTTGGTCTCTTTTTCCCAAGTGACAAGTTATAGGACAGGAGGAAATGGCCTCAAGTTGCACCAGGGGAGGTTTAGACTGGATATTAGGAAAAATTTCTTCACCAAAGGGTTGTCAGGCACTGGAACGGGCTGCCCAGGGAGATGGTTGAGTCACCATCCCTGGGGGTTTTTAAGAGATGTGGTGCTCAGGGACCTGGTTTAGTGGTGGACTTGGCAGTGCTGGGTTAACGGTTGGAGTCAAACTTAAAGGTCTTTTCCAACCTAAAAGATTCTGTGATTCTAAGTCATAAAGTAACTTCCAGCCTTAAGTAGTTTCTGAACACTGAAATAAATGCTTTCAACATCTTACTCTCTAAACTCAGGCTTTGGCTTTAATAAAAATTGTAATTTTGTCAGTGATACTACTGTTTCCATGCCCCACTCTCCATGTCTCCATCAAGAACTTTATTCTCCTGTTAGCTCTGTGTATCTGATTGGGGAGGAGGGGACATTTACCCTAAACAGTCACTGACTTACTCTTACTGTTTGCATGCTTACTGCTAAATAAATCCCACAAATCTGAACATAACATTATGAGTTCAGATGTGTATGTCTCTTGGCTGATACAAGTTTGGCAGTAGTAAGCCAGGCTTCTATGTATCCTTCTAACGACTGATGTCAAGCCAATAACCAAAGGCATTGCATTCCAAAAATAACTAGAAGAAACAAAAACAGTCTAAAGCTATTCAGCATCTTGTCCTACTTAATGCATAATACCTGGTTCTGTTTTCTCAGTCAGGCTTTTTTAACAAAATCTAGATGGCTATGAAGAAGAACAACCTTTTGCCGAGGTTGTCACTTGTTTAGGCTCAAAATGACAGCTTTTAAAAATAGCTACTGTTAAAAAGTTCATGAAGTCTTTCTTGTTCAAGAAGCTGCCGTTAAATGAAAGACAAACCTTTTAGCTTGAAGTAGTAGTATGAGGTGATTATAAGAAATACTTGGTTTCTATTTTCATTTTTATGAGATTACATTAATCTTTCTAGTCAGTTTCCTAAAATATTGTTTCTAGAAACATGAATTCTAATATGTTTAGAAAACAGGTGTGCTATAATCCAGATATTTTTAATTAAACAGTGGTTTTGTTCACAACATGACTGAAAGTTATAACTTTTAGTGAAGGGTGTCTGACACTGCCTTCTCAGATACAATATTTTGGAGAATGAATGCTGATGTGTTTGGATAGGTTGTACTAAAATGATTTTCAGTAATCTCCTATGACTTTGTCGTTTTAAAATTTGACAAATGAAAATAGTGGCAAATTATTTCTGTAGTAAAGATAAGGGAAAAGGACTTTTTTTAAAATTAATTTGTCTACTTAGTGTAATTGTAAGTATAGGTTTCACACTTTAAATAATACAGTTTATTTGTAGCTGGTAGTAATAAGTAATCAAGGATATGTTTATGGGCTAAAAAAATTTTGAAACACCTTGAAAATCTATGTGTGTCTGTCTTTACAACATTAACCTGCATTACCAACACAAGTAATATATACTGCTTACATTACTTATTTTTAAAAAAATTATTTCTTGTGTTGTGCCACTGAATGGTAAAACTTTACTTGAAATTTTTGATCCATTATTTTATTTGGACTGTTCACTGGCTTTCCATATTGTATCTAACATTACAGCATTAACTTGTAGGTCTATCAAGTTCCTATGTCATTAATTCAGGCAGTCCTTCCCACCCCACTCCCCCACCTCCCCTCCCCCCTTTTTTATTTTTAAAAGCATATGGCTGTTTGCTTTATGCTGAGATAAAATTTTAAAAAATGTGTCCCAAAACAGAGACTGGACTTTGACATGAAGTTCAGTTTCTGTTCTTTGACCTGGTCTGGGAA
Source organism: Eurypyga helias (assembly GCF_000690775.1). Classification (NCBI taxonomy): domain Eukaryota; kingdom Metazoa; phylum Chordata; class Aves; order Eurypygiformes; family Eurypygidae; genus Eurypyga; species Eurypyga helias. The sequence goes on from NW_010267604.1 coordinate 3,310, forward strand.
CATTCTGTGGCCATCCTCTTTACTCCCTTGGTTCTTGTCTTGCTTTTCTTTATTTCCATGCTCTGCTTCACACTTTGTCATGTGTACCTTTCCAATCTACAGTGCAGATGATTCACCATTTGGTGTATTGGGTATATTCTGCCTTACCTCCAAATACCTAATGCACGAGGTTGTAATTCTTGTCATCTACATTTGGGCAGGCACTGCTATATTAAGTATCCTTGCACCTTCTGTACAAGACAAGAGCCTAAAGCAAATTTAGCTTCTGTTGGTTTGTGTTATTTTCCATAACTATGAGTTGATACTCTAGAATAAACTGTATTCCAAAACCCAGAAATTTTTTTTGACTTGCAATAGACTTTTTTCTCTAGTGGCAATTTAATTTTTTTTTTCCTTATGGGCCTATAGTCCCTGTTCCTGAAGGAAACTAAATTTCCTGCTTTCAGAATATTGTTAATTTGGCAAAGTTGGAGATAGAAGTGACATGCCTGCTGACCGTAAAATATACGTCATAGAATCACAGAATGGTTTGGGTTGGAAAGGGACCTTAAAAGACCATCTAGTTCCAACCCCCCTGCCATGGGCAGGGACACCTTCCACTAGACCAGGTTGCTCACAGCCTCATCCAGCCTGGCCTTGAACACTTCTAGGGGTGGGGCATCCACAGCTTCTCTGGGCAACCTGTTCCAGTGCCTCACCACTCTCCCTCTCTGGAAGAATTTCTTTCTTAGATCTCATCTAAATCTACCCTCTTTTAATTTAAACCCATTACCCCTTGTCCTGTCACTACAGGCGCTTGTAAAAAGTCCCCCTCCAGCTGTCTCGTAGGCTCCCTACAGGTGTATGTGCTATATATGGTGTATATATGTGGTTCTCTATATATCCCTATATGCTTCTGTATGTGCCTGTATGAAATTCTGGTAAATGTGACATCTTAAAAAAAAAAAAAACTTACTGTAAGTCCTGACTGACATGCCCTATTTGACACTAGATTTACTAGTTCTTGAGCCTCTTCTGTTCTTGTATATAGAAAAGGGATTCTTACAGGTTCTTATAGAAAAGGGAGGATTTGTTTATGTGTACAGGGAGAAACAAAGAAAATTCTCTTGTCTGGGAAGTATAGAAAAGCAGTCGTTTGTCAAAGAATTGAGAGTAGCCTCAAGTTTTATCTACAAGAACTGATTTGATCAAAGAACACTATGCGTTTTCGTGAAGTCTGAGGCTGTATGTGCTTTTCTTGGAAGGCTTGTGAAGCGGAGCCCTGTCTGATGTTTTGCCTGTCAGTTGTGTTGGAGCTGTGTCGAATGTCTCTCTTGCCCCCTTTTTCTCCAAGTGCGTAGAGTCAGGGGCGGATGAGCGGCTGTCGCTCAGGGTGGGGCGCGCCCATCCGCTGCGCCTGTCGCTCTCCATGGTGCTGAGCGTGGGACCGCCTCGACTTCTTAACACTGACGTCAAAAGCAAATAAGTTTTACTTCCTGTTATGCAAACCAGAACATTTCCCTGCCAGCAAGATCTCTTCAAAGGCCCTAATTACGTAACTGCAATTGTCCAGTCCTTTTATGTAGTCAACATGGTGAGCTATAACATTGATTACACAGAACACTATGAAGGTAAGTGCAGTAAATTATTTATCTGAAAATGTGTGTCGTGCCATTTGCTAGTGGCTTCCCAAAAGCCTGACAAAGAGACAAGTGGAAATAAAAACAAGCAGTAGTATTTTTCAGGGATGTCTGTCAGTTAGCAAATTAAGAAATGTTTGACAATGTTTAAATGAGCAGCAGCATTTTATTGATATTGTCAAGGCTGCAAATGAGAGGGGCTCACATTTGATTTCCTAAAGCTGACTTAGGGACTATACAACACAAAACTTGATGATTTACTTCAGGATTTATACTTGGTTTAATTCTGTTCTGAAACATTCCTATTCTTACCTTTAAGGATTTTTAAAGGTTGGAAATGCAGTTGTCTTGTCATAAAGATATCGTAGAATGGTTTGGGTTGGAAGGGACCTTCAAGGTCATCTAGTTCCAACCCCACTGCCATGGGCAGGGACCCCTTCCACTAGACCAGGTTGCTCAAAGCCTCATCCAGCCTGGCCTTGAACACTTACAGGGAGGGACCATCCACAAATCTCTGGGCAACCTGTTCCAGTGCCTCACCACCCTCTCTGGGAAGAACTTTTTCCTGATCTCCGATCTAAACCTCCCCACTTTCAATTTAAACCCATTACCCCTTGTCCTGTCACTACAGGCCCTTGTAAAAAGTCCCCTCCAGTTTCCTTGTAGGCTCCTTCAGGTACTGGAAGGTGCAATAAGGTCTCCTCAGAGCCTCCTCTTCTCCAGGCTGAACAAGCCTAACTCTCTCAGCTTTTCATCATAGGATTAATCATAGGATATATATTCTATTTCTGAATGTTGCACAAGGTATTGTAGATTCAGAAGCCCTAATATTTCGTAAAAGAAGAGGAAATTGCATCTTGGAATGATATACTACTTAAAACCATTTATTTTTATACATTTAATCAGAAGCAGTGATATGGATTTGTGAGGTTACCTGTTTCTCAACTTAGGTGTTGCTATCTTTTGTTTGGGGAAGCTTTGAACTTAATATTGCTCTGCTGAGAGAAAAGTCATTTGTTTGTACATGAAACAGTTCTTGTAGAGTGAAGATATTTGCTATGTATGTTTGTTTTGCCAAGGACAAAGTACTGTTATCGCCTCAATGCAAAGTTAATTGCTTAGCTCCAAGAACTTTTCAGTGCATTATTTCAGAGTCTAAATACCCACAAACAGATGCAATACAACCATACTACCTTAAATTCCTCTAGACATCTCTACCGGAAAGGCTCAAATCAAATATGAAAATATTCAAGAAATAAATCTGTAAGGAGATGCAGCTCACAGACTAAATCACAACTTGGAGTAGCCCTTTGCCCTGTCTTGTTTTCCTTGCAGCAATTTAAGGTCTAATCATATAGCAGATGTGTCAACTGTATTCTAGATAGATGATTAGAGGGTAAATGTGATTCTTTCTCACCAGGAGGCAGATTGGGGAATTTGTACATCTGCCACTAAATCTTTCCCCCTTTTCTTCTCCCCCCACCCTCTTCAGTATGCTTTTCAAGATTTAACTGTCTTAGGAAATTGCCTAAAGGTAACTGCGCTACAGATTTCTAGTGGTTGTATCCGGTGTAAGCTGATTGATAGAGGTTAACATCCTAGAACTGAAAAGGGGTTTTGGTTGGGTATTGATGGCAGTACTGCCACACCTTTCCCAGCACAAGGCCATTAAGTTGCAGTTGTAGGTATATGTAAACCACTCTGTAACAGGAGAAAATAGTTGATTCAAGTTATATGGAGAATTAACACCTAAGCTAACCCTGTTTGTTAAAGAGCTGTGAGAGACTATTTTTGCAAGTCTGTCTTTTTTGTCACAGTGGAATTTTCCATCTCTGTGAAAATAAGCATACTTGAAGTAATTTGATTTAACTTGACTTTCTAATTCAAGTCACTGATTTATTGCATGACAACTCAGGGGGGTATAATGCATAGCTGGTCTTTTCTTACAGACTTGTGCTTGCCTTTTTCTTATATGCTTGTGTTTGCCATCATGAACGGTGGGTTACCTGCTATCTGAGTGTCCCAGAAGGCTGTATCAGATGTTGCAACAGATTAATTTCCTGGCAGTTACACCTACACTCAGTTTATACCTTCCTTCAACTTGCTTTCTAAAGAGAATTACATGGCTTTCAAACAGAAACCATGTAGTACAGTAGATGGTATAGCTTAGTTTTAGGTATTTTTGTCTATTCTGCCTCACCTGGGACAGAGTGAATGCTGAATGTACAATGCGAATTTCAATTCTGAACATGGATATGGGGTGGTGGGAGTGTATGTATGTGTATGCCTTAGAGAGCTTCAGCATTAGCACCTTATTTCATATCTTGCTATCTGTAGTATTACCAGACATGAATCTTCTATGTAAAGTTGCTAAAGAACCTTGTAAAGCAGCTTGTATTGCTTTCATCGCAGATATTCACAAAGCATTGAAAAGTAAAGTTTTCTTTTCTTAGGTGGCCTGAGAAATTCAGATGATCAGATTTCTTTAGCTTGTGTCCGTTCTTGTGGTTTTTTGTAATGGAGTAGAAAGTAAGTGTAATTCCTGGTAAGTGTAGGGGGATTTATTTTTACTTCAGTAATGAGTCCATTACTGCTTGTTGCTTCTTTTTCGAAAGTTTATGTTTGGAGCTGGGGCATATGTTCCTTCTTTATTATCATACACTGGTATCACTAGTGTTCCATGTTAATGGCACCTCAGTGAATTAATTAGAAACTCTGCATTGAGTTCTAGTGCATTTCATATGCTGGTTCTGTGATTGAAGACTGCACAAAATATAAGAGTTATACTAGGAACTTAATGAAAACCCTATGGCAGGCTAACAAGTGCAAGCATTAAAGTTTTATCTGTAAAAGGAGACATTTCTGAAATGTATGTGTGTAGCTCTGTTGGCATGCACTGAGCTTGTTCATTTTTAATGTTATTTTATCATAAATAACCTTTACACTTTCACAGAAGAGCTGTTGATTTGGAAACCGTATTGTGTACAGTCTTTGGAAACTGTATTGTATACAGTCTTTCTAACTACAGGGAAAAAGCCATGGAATTTCTCTTTTAAATATTGATTGCAATTAGGGAGAGGGCCTGCTAAAAGCAGAACAGAAAGCTTGGTATCAAAATCTGTCCTCTATTAGAACCCTCCCTGACTGTGTTACAGGAGGAGTGCATTAATTGCTGTAGATACTTGTGCTTGCTGGTTTTTAATAGTGCTTTTATTAAGAAAACCAACAGACCAAGCAACCAACCAACTAAAGCATAAATGCTGTTTGCTAGCTAAATTTGAAATTGAACTTTGCTGATGCCTTCAAATCCTTTTCAGATTTGTTGTTCAATGCTAAATGTTTTAGTCTGCAAAACAAATTGTTCTGTACTGTCTCTTAACAAGTTAAGACATTGTTTATAATTCTATGGAATTAAAACTGGTGTATTGGAAGCTGTGTTTTACATAGAATCATCTTAAAGTGTGCCTCAGTAATTTCTTGGTATTCTATGAATGTGCTCTTTGTATATGCCTTAGATCATTCTTAAGCTTTCTCTGAGCTAATGGTGTATTTTGCAGTATGCCACCAACTTAGCTCATCTTCTTATTTCCTTTTTCATATAAAACGGAGATTTTTACAGTAGTAGTCACAACTAAGCATGTTTGTTTCAGAGGCTGAATATATGTAAACTGGCATGTGCGTGATACAGACCTGTACCTACCTCATGGCCGGAGGCCTTGAGCTAATTGTTTTATGTGAGGTTGCGCACAAGTGCTCAATTTTTTTTGTTGCATGTCTACTTATGTGGGATTTATACATGTTTCTAGGTTTAAGATAGTCACTATTTTCTCAACTGCTTAATTTTCAAAATAATGTTTTTACATATGCTGAAGAGAGACTTTTTGGTTTTCCTTTAATCCTTTTAAGTGCACTCAGTCTTTTTTGTGGGACTGTTCTCAGGAAATCGAGAATTAGATACCTGTTCACTGCTGTTTGTCATATTCCTGTGTGTTTTCTTGAGGTCTATCATAGACAAGTAGACGCTAAGGTGGACTGAAAACTAGCTGAATTGCTGGGTTTAGTGTTGTGGTCAGCAGCATGTAGGCCAGTTGGAGGGCAGTCACTAATACCTAGTACCTGAGAGATGGATACTGAGTATGGTACTATTTAACATCTTTTTAGTGACCTGGATGATGTGAGAGAATGCACACTCTGCAGATTTGTAGACAATATGAAATTGGGACAACTGGTTGATAAAGCAGATGGGTGTGCTGCTATTCACAGCTGGGCAGGCTGGAAAAATACACTGACAGGAGCCTCATGCAAAGTCCTGCATCTGGGGCAGAATAACAAGTACGTGGTTGAGATCAACTGGCTGGAAAGCAGCTTTTCAGAAAAGGCCCTGGGGTCCTGATGCACAACAAGTTGAACATCAGCCAGCAATTTGCCTTTGTGGCAAAGAAGGCCAATGACATACTGGACTGCATTAGAAAGAGCGTTGCCAGCAGCTCAAAGGAAGTGATCCTTCCCTTCTACTTGGTACTTGTGAGACTCACCTGGAGTGCTGGGTGCAGTTCTGGGCTCCCCAGTGTGAGAGAGACATGGAGCAAGTCCTAAGATGGTTAAAGGACTGGACCATCTGTTATACTGAGAGAGACAGAGAGATGGAACTGTTTAGCCTGGAGAAGAGAAGGCTCAGGGGGATCTCAGGAATGTGTGTGTATACCAGATGGCAGGGCGTAGAGTCGTCCAAGGAGGCAGATTCTTAGTGGTGCTTCATGAAAAGATGAGGCAATGGGCACAAACTAAAGCATAAGAAATCTCATTTAAACATAAGGAAACACTTCTTTTGCTGTGATGATGGTCAAATGCTAGAACAGGTTAACCAGAGAGGTTAAAGAGTCTCCTTCCTTGGAGATAGTCAAAACCCACTTACTTGATCAAGGCCCAATATAATCTGTTCTAGCTGAGCCTGCTTTGAGCAAGGAAGTTAGACTGGATGATCTCTACAGGGGCTGTCCAACCTTAGCCCTTCTGTGATTCTGTATATGTCTTGTTTCTATAATAGTTAATATGTTGAACCTTTAACTTGTTGGTGTGAAGTGACAAAAAAAGTAATCGGTCCTTAGTTTGAACTTTTTTTTTTGTGTTAAAATCTGTGTCACTTTTTCCAGAGCAAGGGAAAAGAAATTTACTTCATGGTAGTATGATATTTCTGCGGCAGTGGCTCGAATTCTTCTGCACTTATTAAAAATCTATGAATGGGCAAGTTTCTGGTTGGAGTTTCCTTTTTTCATTGTGGCAAATTAGCATTTACCATTTAAACTTCCAGAGATGATTTGTAGTTAAGGCCTTCCTTCAAGTGAAAAATGCCATAGATAAAAATACAGAGTTGGGAGTCTTGCACTGTATGCTTTTCACTAATATTTATTTCCTGCGTAGTTGCATACATGTTTGGAAGGCTCCATGCCTTTCCTTTTCTTAAACAAGCCTGGAAAACAGAGGGGCAATTATGAGCAAGAGATGGACTTGTTTTCCAGTGTGCCATTCAAAACACGGATGAGGAATTCCTTTTTGCTCCATAGAGGCTGCATGGTGTATTCTTATCTGACTTGTCTCTGCTGCTGTGAGGAACCACTGGATACTGGAATGGCATACAATCTGCAGAAGTTCTTAAAAAAAGAGGAATCAAAGTCGATCAAGCATGAGAGGAAAAGACATGCAGACAGAGAATATGAAAATGAACTGTATTTTGATGGGGAAGAGAAACTGGGAAGATCTTTTCTCTGGCTAATTGTATCTTACTGCTGATTCTTTGGGAAGAGGGAATACAAGCAACCTTTTGCTAATGTTTTCATCAGCTCAGCACCCGAGACTTCATCAGTAAGAATGAGTAATAACATGTATAAGTGATAATAATGCTGACTATGGAAATGGAAAAGCTTCATTTTACTTCACATTTCCACAGTTGTTATTCTGTCTCTACTACTCCTGCTTTTCCCCTCTATCCTTGCCAAATAAAAGAAAAAAACAAATATCATCCATTCTAAATAGTTAAAAGTTTTTATTTCTAGCTTCACTTCCCAATGTTAGTGAGTACTTCCACAAAAACTATTTTTTCTTAAAAAGCAAGACAACTTGTGTTACTCTTGGTTATTTAAAAAACGTGTTTTTAGCTTGGCCATGTATGGATAAACCCCAAAACGGCCAATGACCAGACAGCTTTTCATTATAAACGTCTAATGAAAACTAAATGGTAAAAACATGACACTCGAGATGTTAATAGTTAGTAGGGGGTTAGGTTTGAAGGTGTAACAGATTAAGATTTGAGAGTAAGTTTTTGGTCTTGAATTATAATGAAAATTAGCTTGAATGATAAAGCAGGACAATAGTTTTTGGAGGTAACAAGATAGAAAAATAAGTCATAAAACTCAAAATAATTCAAAATATAATAATTCTAAAATATTACTATCTAATACAAATAACTACATGACTTAACTATTTCTTTTGTATTAAAATAAAGTTGGTGAAAGTACAAATGTGGTTGTATCAAGAATAAGTTAATCATGGAATCACAGAATCATAGA
>NW_010267605.1:0-51215 GCF_000690775.1 Eurypyga helias
TCCTGAGTAGTGAGAGTCCGAGCCAAAGAGCCTGGGAATTAGAGTCCAAGAGTGATCACAGCAGAATCCGAGCGAGCCCTATCAATGACAACATGACCAGGAAAACTAACAGACCCACCAACTCACTAACGAATGAACCAGCAAAGAAGTTAGCAAAGCAGCTAACAAGGGAGTTAGCAAAGGAGTTAAGGAACTAACAGAAGAGTTAAGGGAGGAGTAAAACAAGTGTTGGCTCCCAAGCCCACCCCCCGCTTACATATTGAGCATGATGTGCCATGGAATGAAATATCCCTTCGGTCAGTTTGGATCAGCTGTCTGAACTGTGTGTCCCGCCCACACTGCCTATAGTGAGAAAGTTGGGAATGCATCTGTAGTATCCAAAGCTGAGAAAGACCTTGAATTTGGTGCAAGCACTCCCCAGCACCAACTAAAAAGACACCTTATCAGTATTTTTCTCAGGTCAAATCCAGAAACCTAGACCTGTGCCACTGTGAAGGAAGTTAACTGACTAAAACGAGCACATAAGCACAGCTCGGGAACAGTTCAAGTAACACTGCATACACTCATAACTTTGTTAATTCAAGCAAATCGTACTTACCAATCTATCCAAGTTCTTTGACATGTATTTTGTAAGGGCTGTCTGTCCACGGCCCTCTTATCTTTTGATATTAGCTGTTTTTGTTGATGCTGAAAGATAAACTTCTGGTCACACTTTGTTTTTCTACAACAGGATACACTTTCCATGTCACATTTTTTTAAAAATGCTCCCCTTCAAGAATCCTCTGCTGCCAGAGGCTTATAAAGAATTAAAAGGTGGGTTAGCTGGGTTTAATTTATGAAGGTAGAACAATTTAGCACAAAATCTCCTTTTCCTCAGTAACTTCTGAATTAGAATTATGAAATAGACACCCAAAGGTGTCTATACACCTGTTAGCCAGGAGAACATAGTCTAATACATAAAAAGAAGGGATCTGTTATTAAAGGACTGAGGCTTGGAACATCTGAGTGCTCTTTAATGTTATTTACTCACTGTTGGCTTGAAGCCAGCAATAGAAATGCTTTAAATACAACAGTGAAGAATTGGGCCCTGAGAGACATTGTAATAACAAATTACCCCTCTCTTTCCTCCTCAGTTATCTCCATCTGTGAAATGGGAATAGCCTGTTTGTCAGAGCACACTTGTGAGACATAATTCATTAATGCCTGTGAAATGGTTTGAGAACATCGAATGGAAGTCTCTGTTCAAGTGTCAGGTATTATTAGCTCTGAAATGAAAGCTATTTTATATTGCTGCATCAGGAGCTACTTGAAGTCTCTTATTCTATACAAATAACAAGTGGTACATGAGTGACATTTCTTTTGGTTTAATAGGATAGTCTACCCATAGTGCTGAAGGAACCGTTTGTGCTGGTAAAGTGACATTAGGGAGCGCTGCTGACACACTGAGCAAAGTCACCCATTCCAGAAATGTTTTGATTTAGAGTCAAAGAACCAGGAAAGAAGGAGGGTAAATGAGAGAAGAGAGAAAGGCAAGAAGAGGATGGTTGGGGCAGGAGGGAGAAGAATGGGTTGGGGGAAAGGAGGAAAGCAGGAAAGCAGGCAGAGCAGGGCAGATAACCTGAAAAAGAAAGATGAGGAGGCAAAGGGGAAATAAACATAAAAAGCGTCTTTTAAATTAAAATAAAAAGGCAGTTGGATGTGTTTATTGCAAAAAAACCACAACTTAGAAAAACAAGGCTGTAATGCCATCTTGGGGTTTCTGGTGACATCTCAATCCAGCAGAGTTCTGCTCATTTGGTTTGTGAAAGTCAACAGCAGCCCCTTGATGCCATTGAGGCTCACAGTTGCCTCTCGTTGATTCTGTATTATTTCAACAGTGGAAAAATAACACCTTTATTTTCACAGCCAAAGTATCTCACACTGTGATAGAAAAGTACCTGGGCTTATTGAATATCATCTCTGTTCATTTTTATCTAACTTCTGTGTTGTCACTATGGATTAGAAATATATGTGTTCTTTTATGGCTATCACATGAAAAACTATTTGTCAAATGTAATGTAGTCTAAGTCTTTATTAGGCTAAGGGATATAAACTATCCTGTCCAGATTCTTCTGCTGTTTCTTATTTTAAAATCACCTTATAATTACACATATTACCCCAACAAACCTCTTATTGATCCTTCTGACCCGTTGTATACATTTTTCTCACATTTCACAGACAGGGACCAGGACAAGATTGAAAAGTGGGCCCATGTAATCTCTTGAGGTTCAACAAGGCCAAGTACAGGGTCCTGCACCTGGGTCGGGACACCCCCGAGTATCAATACAGGCTGGGGGATGAAGGGATTGAGAGCAGCCCTGCTGAGAAGGAATTAGGGGTACTGGTGGATGACAAGCTGGACATGGGCTGACAATGTACACTTGCATCCCAGAAGGCCAACAGTATCCTGGGCTGCATCACAAGCAGCATGGCCAGCAGGTCGAGGGAGGGGATTCTGCCCCTCTGCTCCGCTCTGGTGAGACTCCCCCACTGTGCTGTGTCCCGCTCTGGGGCTCTCAGCACAGGAAAGACGTGGGCCAGTTGGCGCGAGTCCAGAGGAGGGTCACAAAGATGCTCAGAGGGCTGGAGCACCTCTCCTATGAGGACAGTTTGAGAGAGTTGGGGTTGTTCAGCCTGGAGAAGAGAAGGCTCCAGGGAGACATTACTGCAGCCTTTCAGTACTTTTAATACTTACTTAAAAGAAAGATGGGGACAGACTTTTTAGCAGGGTCTGTTGAGACAGGACAAGGGGTAAGGGTTTTAAACTAAAAGAGCATAGATTTAGAGTAGAGACGAGGAAGAAATTTTCTATGATGAGGGTGGTTCCAGTGGAAACACTGAAACAGGTTTCCAAGAGAGGTGGTAGACACCTCATCCCTGGAGACATTCAAGGATAATCAAACCGGAATAAAACCTATTTTGTGAAATGAGTGAGAATATGCACTGTTTAGTCATGAGTATGTACAAAATGTATTGAAACTCAGAGCCCAACACTGTTAATGTGTGGTTCAAAGGTGTCATCAGTGACTAAGTGATAGGTTGTCTCTTGATCTCCGAAGAGTTCAGTAAATAAGAAACAATGCCATTATAAAATGCACAGCCTGAACTATACTGTCCTGTGCATGAGTCACAAAAATTCCATTAATTAATTGCATGAAAGTCAATTTTAATGTCTGTGATGACAGTGGAAAAGACCAACACTTAAATTACAGAAAATTGAAACATCATTCTATATAAAATACTTCTAAAACAGGTTTTCTTTTCATTGAGTAATAGTCAAATAACCACAACTTTTCAGAAGGAGTTTGTTTTGTTAGAAACAGCAAAATTCTGAAGAATTTTGTAAGAGAAACTTATTTTATAGTAACTGAGCTGATTCTTCTTTGTGCCTTAGAAAATAATTTTGTGCCTGAGCTGAGTTCACATACACCTAAATCTTCCCTAACGTATTTCTTCCTATCTAGTCTGAGCCAAAATCCTTTAGTGGTAAGAATTCTACCACCTTCTTATCTGGTTTTGACATGTGCTTCTCTGTCCTTATAGCTAGGAAACCTTTTCCCAATGTCTCAGCTAAATATTCATGGCTTCAGACTGAAATGGTTATTTCTTGTCCTGCTTGTGGTAGACATGGAGAAAAATGATCATCAGTGTAACCGTAAGTGAAGACGTCATCATACTCTCATCTCTTTTCTAAACAGTATTTTCAATCTTCCCCCATTGGCCATGTTTTCTAAATCATCCTATTTTTTGTTGTTCTTCCATGGATTTTGTCTCAGTTGTCAATATAACTTTTGGACAGTGAAGCCAAAAACCAGCCATCAGTTCTATCGCTGAGATCTTGTATGTACTGCACAGATGACCTCTGGTGTCCTGCTCCGATCCTGCTGCTAAGACAACCCAAGGTGATGCTTTGTGATTTTCCCAGTTCCATCTCACTGATGACCCTCGTTCTGCTTTTGGCCTTCACCCTGTAGCAGTGGGCTGCAGCACTCCTTTCTGTCCAGGTATTCTTTATCTTTTGATATATTCTTTATTCTTTTGTATATTTGATACTTGCTACCTAAGTACAGAATTTATTTTTGTTATTACAACCCCGAAACTTCTTGCAAGGGGTGAGAATTTTGAATACATAGGTACTGCATGTTCTGGCTGAGGGTATGTATTCAGTTCTGTGAATTGTCTTGAAAACCTATTAGTGCAGTAGAGGGCTCTTATTATTAATCTTAAACAAATTTTTATATATTATCTCACATTTGGGAAAAAAAAAACCCACCTGGATTTCAGAATTTTAAAATTATTCTTAATTTTATTTTTCTTTTTTCTTAGCAATGAGCACTTTATTCTAACAATCTTTAGTTATCAAAACTTCATTGAAAACATCAAGAGTTATGTGTAGATACACTTGACCTGGAGTGAAGTATCAGGAGTTTTTAAACATTTAACTTATAGTGTATATTAGTATGAAACTAAGTTGAGCAGAACCCATTAATGTCACAGTGATCGGTTACCAATGGAAATAAATAATTCATGATGAAGGGAATTAGTCTAATTAGCAGGCAGTTTGAGTCCTTTGATAAAACCCAGCTCTAATTCCGTGAAGGGCAGGAAGTGCTGTCATCAGTCAGCCCTGAAAAGATTAGCATCTATTATGAATGAGGTTAGACACCCTAGTGAAGTCATGTGTGTCCTGGAGACAAACTTAATATGTTCCAGCATGGGACACAGTTTGTCTCACCAACACATCATGATTCCTACTGGGCTATTGTATGTAATAACAAGCAAAGATCAGTGCTCCTTCCTATCATTCTCCCCCCTGTCCATCATTCTGACAACTGTGCAAATACATTTTCCATGCAAAGCAGGGAATGTGCCCTGAATACTTGTAAAATTGCATGAGATGTCAAAGAAAACATGTTACCTTTTCTCAGGAACCTAAAACCAAACAAACTAAAATACCAGTGCAGAAAGAGAGTTTAAAAACACATCTGGTAAATATATGAGGTGTAGGGGGAGGTGTATCAGTTTCAAAGTACGTTGATTCCATTTGAAAACACTATTGCTATCTGTCATAAGATCCATCAGTACAGCTATAGACATAGCTATACACGAGGTTTCAAAATAACTGCTGATGCTACAAGCTTATAGTATTGGATGGCTATGTAGAAGTAACTTCCTGGAAAATGGCCTTAAATTCTGGAAGTATGGCCTTAAAAAAAAAAGGAGAAGCTTCTTAAGTGTTATGCATTTTCATTTAGAAATATTAACTGGTTCATTTGAGGAGAGTAGCTGTGAGCTGTGCAAGCTTCACAGTTTTGTACTACTGCTGACGCAACATCAGCTGTGTTTCCATTTTTGCTTATGAGCCTTTTGAAATTATATGTTTCCGTTTTGCAATTTGATGCAATAATGAAGAAACTCCACATTTGTACGTTATTGTATTGCCTGTTTTTATTGTAGGAAATTAATTGCTCCTTTTATTTATGTTATTAAGGGGGGAGAAAACAATTTTGCAGTATTTTATCATTTGCTGTAATAATTATCATACTAGTAATACAACGGAAGCCTTAGAAACAGAGTATATTATGTTCAAATGTCTGAACGGCGCTTAATATGCTGACACTTGTGGCTGAGGAATGTTGGTCTTCAAAGCACATTGAAAAAGGTAACAATAAGTTACTAATAACATCCCTGATGAACTCAAGATGATTTGTAATATTGAAATGAAGAGGAGAAGAATAAGTGTAGTCAGCATAAGAAATTATTTTCACAGAAACAAAACAATCTAGCAACTCAGCTGTCCAAATACTAAATGACAATGGAGCACTGATACTGCAGACTGACAGAATCAAGTGCCACACTAACTTCAAGTAAGTTCCTAGATGAGATTAAAAAAAGAGTGACCTTCTCCAAAGGGTTTACTCCCCTGAGTTCCTGGAAGAAAGAAGGTATACAGGATAGTCAGCCTTGATTTGTTCATTTTGTCTTGAATTCACTGGCTAGTAAAAGTCAGGACAAAATTCAGCTGTTATGAGCATTTTTGGGGTTTGAGTCTATCATCTCTGTATGCCTCTTAAAAATGGCCTACCGTGTGGGTGTGCCTTGGGCTGGTGAATGGGTTCGTTCAGCTCATTAAAATGGATTCATTTATGCATCCAATTAATTTATTTATAAATATATATACATCTACGTGTGAACAGGAGCACACTATAACCACTATATCACTATGTTAGAGGGGACACGGTGCTTGGAAGCAGAAAAGTTATGTTCTGGAAAACTTGCAGTATTAGGTACCAGTTTAAGCAATGAACCACATGTACCCTGAAGTCACATAAGATAACTGGAGAAAACAGGGAAAAGATTGTAATAAAAATAGTTTTTGTCACATCTCTTGAGGTCCTTAATTGGACACCTAGCTTCAGCTGTCATCACAATGTACAGGAGCTTCTTCTGTAATTCACTGATATATGTTAAGTCCTCCATGGAGTTCACAGACTGGTTAGTCCACTTTTTCAGGTTAAAAATACTGCTGATTATAAATACAAGAATTTTTAAAAGTCAACCCCCATTCCCCATCCCCCTGCGCCACTCAGTGGGAGGAGGTAGAGAAATTGGGAGTGAATTTGAGCCCAGGAAGAGGGGGGGGGGGAGGGGGGGGGAGGGGTGGTGGTGGTTATTTGCTTCATTTTCCTACTCTGATTTGATTGGTAATAAATTAAGCTAATTTCCCCAAGTCGAGTCTGTTTTGCCTGTGACAGTAATTGTTGAGTGATTCCTCCCTGTCCTTGTCTCAACCCATGAGCCTTTCATTACATGTTTCTCCCCTGCCCAGCTGAGGAGGGCAGTGGCAGAACGGCTTTGGTGGGCACCCGGCCTCCAGCCAGGGTCAACTCACCACAGATACTTTGCCTTTTTTGTCTGTGAAGTGTGATATACTATTCTGTAGCTGTTGTTTTTTCTGGATTATTCCTCTCAGGATTCATAGGGTGAAGCACAAGGACAGGGTGAAGGTTAGTGGTCAAAGGCTGGTTATGTTCGGCTTTGCTCAGTAGCTCTGTATGTGGTTTCCACTGGGCACTGCGTGGCCTGGCATTGGTGAGCCTGAGTCATACAATCATAGAGTGGTTTGGGTTGGAAGGGACCTTTAAAGGTCATCTAGTCCAACGCCCCTGCAATGAGCAGAGGCATCTTCAACTAGATCAGGTCATCACAGACAAATCCAGCCCTTTCAGTCAATAAATCACAAGTAGTTATATGGCCTAGCTATATTCCCACTAAAGAAAGATATATACTCCAAGTGCAATCAGAGTATAAATTCTTAATCTGCTGATTTTCCTTGCATGATGTGTTTAAATAGTGCACTATTCTTATTTTCTGTTTATTCTGCTTTCAGTACCAGGAAGGTGACACTGGCTAACTGCACAGCATTTCTGACACTTACAGTGCGTTTTCATTGCTACGTTCCTGTAACAAAATCCAGGTTCTTATCTACTGGAACAGATGGAGTCACCACGTCAGTACGGAAAACTGGGGAGGTCACAGTAGTTCCCATGTTGTGTGACAAAGAGGGCACACACCTCCGGTGGCCGTGCTGCGATGGAGCTGCTCTTTCACATTGTACTGAAAAGGTGAATTCTGCAGGACTTCGATATTTTAAAAACCAGCAAGCTAGTGAAAGAAGATCCTTTCACTGAGGCACTCTTTATCTCAGCAGCTGTCTCACCTGTCCCCTCACTGAGGCATCCTTATGGGATATTATCCATTAATCAATTCCTCGCCTTCCTGCTATTTTGTAACCGGTGTTTACATCTGTCACCCCCTGTCTCTATTGTCCCTAGCCCTCACTCGCACCTCCCACAACACCAATACAGCGAGATATTGCAGCCTCGTCCACAGTCATAAGTAAATCTATAGCACAGAGTCCTTTTCAAGGTTTACAAAAGTGGCTGTAACAGCCATTCTCATTAACTACTGATCACACTTTTAATCTGTTCTTGCTGCATGTTTTATTCAAGGGCTCTTGTCATGCGTATCAATGTGAGCCATCTCTTTCATAAATAAAGGTCTGTTTAGACCTTCTTGTAATTAACAACTCAGAGCTAAAATTGTCCCAATGAATATAACACATTGGTGAAAATGCATTCTCAGGTATGTGATTCATGATGATAGTAATATACTATGTTATCTAAACCAACTGCTGCCCATTGTCCTCATGTCAGATCAGCTTGTGTTCTCAAATACCTGCTAAAGAACATCAGATATTGGCTGCTTCTACTGAACAGAAACAAGGAGTAGAAAAATGTATGTGCCTCAGTTTACCAATTCACCATGAAATTAATTGCTGTGGGTTTTTTCTGCAAGTAATGTGAATTCAGATGCTGCAACTCTCACTGAAGAAGTTTGGGTTTGTTTGGGGTTTTTTTTAATTTTCTTAAATAGGGAACAATGGAGAATAGCATAGAAAGGAGAAAATACACAGATTCAAGAACTGTCATGCAATGGCCTGGTTTTAACTATGTTTATCTGCATCAAACCAACCAAAGGTTACTTTGTGTAGATAGAGCAACAGGATGGAAAGGGCCTGAAATAAGGTTACAAGAATTTTCATCATGAAAGTGTTCTTTTCTAAGGGCATTGCTGGAAGCATATAAAGCTGAGCGCATAGCAGCATGACAGGCAGGAGAATGAAGGGATCATGGACACTAGTATCGTGGGGACATAGAGAAAACATGGGAATGTGTAGTCAGCAGCACACACTGAAGGAGCTATCCTGAGCTCCACTAAAAAGAAGCTGGAACTTGAGCTAGGCAGAAAAACGGTTAGGTAGCTGAGTCTTTGAAACAATACTGAGAAATAATACTTCTGGCATTAGAAGCACGTGAACCCATTGCTGCCTCAGTTCTCATTGGTTGTACTTCATATCATGCCCTGCCTGTCATTACTGGGCTTGCAGATGAAAAACACAGCTCATACTCTAACTCTCTGTGTGAATCCAATCCAGAGGGAACATTCTGGGAGCATTTCCTATCTTTTGAACAGAAAGGAAGACCTGGTTAAATGGAGAGCGAAATGCAGACACTCTGCTGCACCCCTTGTGACCCAAGAGGAGGAAACAGATTTGCTATCAGTTTAACAGCCCAAGACACTCCCATGGCAAGTCTGCAGTCTTGATCAATGGGAGGGTCCAGTTCATCCAGCAATACAGTCTGGTGTAAATAACTGCAGTGAAATAAGGCCTCAGTAAAACTTTTTAATTAAATAATCTTTTATATTTATTTGCTGATGATTGTTTCAGTTTCTAATTTTCCTTTTTTTCAGCTCCAGCTCTTCCCCTGCCAATGCCTCAGGCCCTCTTGTCTGCTGCTGCTCTTCTTCAGACTCAATGCATCACCCAGAATGTGCTGAGAGTACCACCAAAAGGGTGAGTACCCACTTGTGGGATGCTCTTTCAGTTACTACACTCAAATACCAGGTTCTTGTCTGCATTTTCCATAAAGACATTAAAATAATAGGAATGGGTGTCTATGTTTATCAGTTGAACTCAAATCCTACTTGGCTCAATTATAAAATATACAGCCTCTCTGATACACAGCACACTGCAACATTTTGACAAGACTCTGGTTGTCAAGGTTTTTGCCTCCAAACTGACTAACAGCATGACTTTCTCCTCTAATATCACCTGTATGAATGCAAATTGTGTTTTACCAATGCATCAAAATTTTGAAGCTAACAAACCTTCTCTGAGCAGTGTACTGTAACTTCTGTTCCATTATTAAACCAGACCCCTCTCCTGGACAGGTTCACTCAGCTCTGCCTTTCTTTGAGTAATACACCTTCAGACCAGCACCTTGTTTTGATGTATTACAATGATAGACTGTAGAGTTCCTGTAATACATCATCACAGTCAGCTGTTGCTGGACACCAAGGATTGAAAGACTGAGCCAGCTGTTTTTCTGATGTATTTTGGTAATGCATCACCAGATGATGGAAACTGATAATGTATTACTACAAAATGACACCACCCAGAAAAGAAAGAGTCCAGAAGTGCAGATTCTGTAGAACGAGGCATTCAAAGTATGAATCAGGGCTGCAAACTCCTGGAACAAGATGTTGGTAATAAATCAGGTTTTTATAGTATTACATTAGCAATGTGGCTACACAGGTACACAGGCACCGTTGTGTGTAATCTGAGTCTCCGTGGTGCTGCTTTTATGCAGATCAAGGATAACCCTAGCAGCAGCTTTACCTTCACCTCTCTTACAACTAAAGAGTTCACAGTGCAAGGAACCCAGAACAAGGGACAGGGCAGTTTTGTATTGTCTCAACCGAGTCCTCAGTTTGGAGCACTCTTAGAGCCACTCAGATCCCACTCTCTTAGTGAACTGAGCCTACCCGTGGCAGTGGCAGTCCCCCTCCTCTTTGCCCTTGGTGAGAGCACTGTGTCCCAGCAGGGCGGAATGCACTGGCCCAGAGCACTGCAGTTGTGATTGACTTTTCCTGCAGGCTGACTGAAGAGAAGGAAGGCTCCTTTGGCCATCACTTCATCCCCTCTCTACAGAGTCAAGCCAAGCCAAAACTATCTCCTTGATAAAACAGGATTGTATTTGTTTAAAAATATTTCCTCTGAATTTACTTTTAACCCCAGGGCAACCATGGGAAAACAGAAAAAATGGAAAGTGATTTTTTTAGAATCTTTAAGAGGTAGACTTTTACTGGTAACTCTTTCCAAATACTCCTGTTAAATGCAGTACTGTTTATAACTTTATCTTTGGCAAACCCTTGAAGATAAATGGGTTCTGCCCTCAAACTTTGCTCTTTATTTATGGAAGGTTTAGGCTGCAAACAAAGGCTAAGTATATTTTACTAACAGTAAGTACACTTTTCTGTCTGTAGTCAGATATTATAGATCACAGAACTACAAGACATTAAATATGGTTTTGTGGCATATGATTCTGAGTC
Organism: Eurypyga helias; assembly: GCF_000690775.1. Classification (NCBI taxonomy): domain Eukaryota; kingdom Metazoa; phylum Chordata; class Aves; order Eurypygiformes; family Eurypygidae; genus Eurypyga; species Eurypyga helias. The sequence goes on from NW_010267605.1 coordinate 10,996, forward strand.
AAAAATATTCCAAACTCATATATACAAGGGTTCATACCAGTACAACTCACTCTGCTAGCTCAAATTTAATAAAAGATTTTTGGAAGAGAAACTTTGCCTGGCAGATTTCTTATTGGATCAGGTCGTTTCACAGACTATCCTTTCATAGCCACCACAAAGCTAGCATAAATATTATGCCATGTGCAGTGACTTACCCTGTAGAACAGTGATTGTGTGCTCTTATCTGATCCATTGCCAGTACTCCATTCTCTTCATCTTCGGTACTCCAAGGAGTTGGGTGTTTTCAATCCCTGCCTGCCTTTCATCTCAAAGCCAATGCTTAGCACTTCGCAAGGACAAGTTCCATAGAATCACATCTGTAATTTATTTCCTGCAGTTGATTGTGGGTACAAAATTCCAAGTGCAAATTATCTCAATAACCCACCAAAGATTTCTTGATTTTAAAAAAAGAAACACAAGAATTTTCTGTGCTTGCTTTTTCAGACCACCTCATTTCATCCCCAAGATTATATACATGATTGGCAATCAACCTTGAAGCATCACAGAAACGTTTTACTCAGTCTTAACTGCTCATCTTTCATTTTACTTTTATTTTTATTTTTTCTTCTTCTTTAAGCATTCTCAATAATGTGTATACAGAGCAAAAGTTCAGGTATCAGGAGTTATGCTTGCAAGGGACCGGTGGAGAGTGTCAGGTATACCTTTCCTCTGTGACACCGCCTTGTCACAGTTAAATAATGATCATTAATATCTCCTTGAATGAGACTTCATGGAAATTGTAGTTCTGAACATGCAATCAGCTCATTTATGGCCTAACGAGTGTTGCCATGAGCCAGCAGTTGACTGACACTCCACTTTTTTTGTAAAATTCACCTTATCTGCTACTGTTAGACACTGAGATGGCACTTTCTCTTTTAATTTTTGGCACGCAGGCAGCATCTGATCTCCATGTTATGTGTGGAAAAATCATAAAATTCGTATTTAGCTCTTCTCATAGACTTGGACAATATGACTTGTTTCTAATCCAAATACTTATTTAATATTATTACAATGATAATTATTGTACTGATAATAACACATTATTTCAGCTGACAACACTTTAGTTCCATAGGGAGATAAACTGTAAGGCCAGTGGATTTATCTTGATAACAAAATGGATTAATATTGACTATGATTGTAATTTTTCCATCCATACACAAAGAAATCTCCCATTGAATTAACTGTCTTTTGACTGACGGCTGGTAAGAATTTTCACAGCTGTGAAGCTATTAGGATTTTACAGGGTAGAGTCATAAATGGGAACAACAAATCTTAACGTAACTACTGTTTCCTATGTGTAGCAGTATAGATGGCTCTACATCTATGATCTTCCACTATTAAACCACAGCCTTCACTATACTGGTGATACAAACTTCAGCGATTACACTCCCATCCTCTGACTATGATTTTTGGGCTGTAGCAAGTAAAATATTTTATCCCTGATTTTTATTCTCATTCTGAAAAGTAGCTAAGGACATTTTATCAAAAGAAGGATCTTTCACAGTGATCATGTTTTTGTAGGAAGGCGAATGTACAGAATCGTATTGTCATAAATCTTTAGCCTAAGTATCTTCAAAGAGTTTTGGATCAGACCCTGAGTCTTTACTTAACACTGACTCACCAAAACTGTTATAACCAAAAACTGTTAAAAATCCACACATTTTCTTTAGTTCATCTGCTTCATCCCTCTCCTGTATGTTTATCACTGTGCTGTGCTCGTTTTCTTTGTCTTCACAGCATACCTTTTTTTAAAAAAAACTAATTAATCCAGGTCAAGAATATTATAAAATTGTTTGGAAATTTTTATAATTGTCATGGACATTTATGTGCTAAAAAATACATTTGACACCACAAGATTAACATTAATATGCAAATCAGTGGACTATAAAATTCATTTTGGTGCCCCCAAGGCAGTATTTTTATAAATACAGAAACATTATTGTGCATCCTCCAGAGGACTAAAAATAATTATACAAATTTACAACAAAGCCCAAGGCAGTGTCTCCTTTTAACTGCCTGTTTTTAATATCATTTAAATCTTGTTAAAACTTAATTACCAATTCTCTTCTGTAATAATTTAGGTGGAAGAGCTGAGGTCTAAGCTTGCTGTTTGAGAAAGAGAACTTCAGAGAAATAAAGACACCAAGGCACAGATTGATGAAATAGGATGGCACAGAGAAAAACTTGGTAAAGGAACAGTCATTGCAGGTGATAATGAAGAACAGAATATACATGCATCTATTAACAACCACGTAAGGTGGGACTGAGCTGATGTCTTGTTTGATTGTAACATAAATATACCAGCTTATATATAAACCTAAATATAATATTTACATCTACACATACATACTTAGGTATATGTGTCGTATATGTGGTATATTCATTTATACTGGAATGGCAGTTGCAGGACCAATGGTTCATCCGCTGTCCCTGTTCCCCCTTTGTTCTCTGTCTGGGAGACGGTTTGGCTGCTCAGAGGAGCTCTCAAAGTGAGGAGCTCTAAGTGCAAAGCTGGCCTGCCTACAGAGTTCTGGCAATGTGTGGATTAGGCACGTTTTATGGGGAATTACTACTGTTTGAGTACCTGTGAATCCGTGTTTATTTTTAAGGCTGCATTTCCAAACAAGATAATCTGTTCTCTTTCTCCATGGCTGATAGAATTGGGTACACTGGCAATTCTACCTCTGTATGGTATGTGGGAGAGGTCAGGGAAAGGGCCTCAGCTTTGTCCCCAAATAAAGCACCTGGTAAACAATTTAAAAGAAATGCTGGACTTTCAAAACTTGTTTCTTTGGACTGATTTACAGAAGATTCTGTACCTGTTATTTTTTATGTGTTTGTCCAAAGATCCCAGCAACGTCTTCTCTCTTTGCATTAAAGGTAAAGCAGGGAGTAGAGCATATCGCCTCTCTGCACTGTGGTGCTGCCTTCCACCCCCTTCTCTTCCCCCTAGTTTCACCTTTGCTGCCAAGAAAGATGAGGAATCTAGAAAACAGGGTAGCTTCTTCATTTCCCCCGTCAGTGATACATATCCCATCGACATGGAGACTGCTGCCTCAGGTCTTTTCTTTGTGTCTTGTTTGCCAGCTTGTGTTTAGTAACAAGTGTCACTGTCTGCTCCTCTGCTGTGAACTAGAACACATTTCTGTTAGCCTTCACGTCCAACTGAAAGCAGCTTTGCTTTGATTTAATTCACCCTTTTTAGTATGACCATGCTCAAAATGAGGGATGTGCATCCAAACTTCCAGCTATTGCACAATTGCCACTGGGCATAAATTCAAGTGATTTGGCACAGCATCTGGTTGGGAATCAATTCCCATTGGTTCATTCTGTCCAGTGCATGCATTCCTTTTGATTGAAATGCCAGGCGTTTGTTAGCATTACTGATGCTGGTGACAGTCATCCTCATAGCCCTTCTCTGTGCCTTCAGATCGCGTATTCATTGAGTGTTAATGGAAATAAGGGATGCAAAATATTAAAGACAGTATGTTACAGATTTCACATACTTGCCTTACTGCATTAACAAATAACCTGTTAATTTGCAAATATACAAATTCATCGTATTTGTGACTGACACTTTGTATGCCTCAATTTTTCCTAGTATGATAATGCTTAAATTTTAAGATGTCAAAATTATGTTTTTATTTAACTGCATATACTACTCACAAATCTTGTAGCTTTCATATAGGAATGGTATCCTTCAGAGCTAAAAGTATGGCATATATAATAAGCCTCTTTAATTTGTAAAACCTTGAAATTTAAATCAAGTGTTAAATAGGCTGTCGTTTGCACCTGTGCAATTGAATTTGAAGTTGAGGCGTTTCCTGAGCTGGACTAGGTTGTAAATATGTTGGTTTCATTGGGCTGTAAATACGTTTGCTTCTAAGCATTGTTTGCCATGCAGCACAACCCCAGTGGGTGTGAAAATGGAGGTGTGGTATCTTCCAGGTTGTTGGCACTCAGGCAGGAGTTATGAAAGAGCCACAAGACTCTGAAGATGACTTTGCTGACCTGCATTAAGAGCTGACCCCACTCTTAATGCAGAAGATGCTGCCTTAAATATTTTACATACAACAATGTGTGTCTGTTTCTTGCTCTGAGGTAGAACAATTAGGGGTTTTTTCCCTGTTATAAGTTGTGGATCTGTAATTCCTACAATTGACCTTTGTAATCTTGTCAGCTTTTAAGCAAACCTGATGGACTTGAGAACTTTCCTGGATCTACTCGAGCTGTAACACAGCACCACTTGTGTCTCCAGGAGGAAAAGTACAGAGAACTGATGCTGGAGAACTGCAAAGACATTCCTGGAGAAGGTAATTGAAAAAGTGATGTGAGCACATTTAAGAAATGTGATTTATGTGAAGGGTCCAACTAAATGAGGTTTTATTGCTAGGCATAGGTTTTCTAGTGATATTTCAAGAAAATATCAAAGATCACAGAAATGGCAGGAGCTCGTCAAACTCCAAAAATGTTCCCAAGTTAATTGCAAGACCCTTTGCCATCTTATTTCTGCAAAATGTGACGTATTTAAACATTGCCAAAGAATATGCTTCTTAAATGTCAGTATGTTTTTAGGAAACATAAAGGCTCCAAGATCTATGTTGAAAACCCAGATTTCCCAGATGGGTGCCACAGGAAATCTTTCTCCAAAGAAGCTTCAGAAATTTCAGTCTAATATGTACTATTAATGCAACTCTGTGACAGCTCTTGAGAGGGCTGTCATTATCGGTCTTGTTTGGACTTCACTACATCAGACAACCACAGGCTGAAAACTCAGTGTTCATTCAGCCTTGTTTGCTCTAATGTACTTGAGGTAGGCAGTTGTAAGAGGAGCCAACACCGACCCTACAGTGTACCCTGTTCTTCCCAAATAATTCTGCGATTCCCAAATAATGCCTGTGTGTGAAATGGGGAAAAAGGTCCTGCTCGCTTTGCTTGAGGCTGGGGAAATACTAACTTCTATCATTCTGCTGAGCAGCTGGTGACAGCAGTGCTGAAATCCTGAGGAGGTAGATAGTGGTGGGGTTACGGCATACCTGTTTACATGGCCTCGTCTCTTTTGTGCTGGCTTCCTCTGTAGCACATCCTGTCCATTTGTCACCAAGAAATAAGATATAGTGACCAAGAGAAAGTTACTTCAAGTGAAGGATTGATTTCATACCATGTAAGAAAGATGGCTATTGACACTGCATGAGGAGAACACTTATCATGCTGATGGATTTAATGTACCTCATAGTGTCAAGCACTGAAGGTTCAGTTTCAACATTGCATCCTTTGCAACTCCTGCAATCTCTGTAGCCCGGTTAAACGGCAGCACATTTTAAAGTTGGAGCCTTGCTTCATGAAGTGGCATAGGTAGATTGAATCCTACCTAGGCAGTGTCAGGTTCTAATCCTCAGTCATTCTGTAGTAGCTCTGATGAGATGCAGAGTAGAGTCAGGTTCCAAAGCCTTACAGTCCTTATGTATCAATAGCTGTTAATTGTGGAGAGAAAAATTATTTCTTCATTAATGCTAAATGGATCTTTAACATACAGATACTAAATTTCCTAGAAGATAAACAATTTCTTTGTGCCCCACATCTCTGAAAGGGAAAATGCAAACATTTTCAGAAGCTTTCATGGGAGGAAAAATGTTGCGGGTTTCTTTTCTAACTGCCGAGAGCAGCATAACTGCACAACCCCTGCCGATGCGTTAGGCTGAGGACAAGACTAGATGATGTACTGGATGCCTTCAGATGGGTGAAGTAGCAGTTGCTGTGAGTGGTGGTGTGACAGTCCCCAGGAGCAATACTGCAGTCATAGCACAGCAGAGTTACAGCCTGAAGGCTGTGTTCCACCCTCCAGTCTCTGCTCTTTTCTCCAGTTATGTACTGCCTAGCCCAGGTTATCTAAAGCCAAATGACTGAAAAGTCTAAATAAAAAGAGTTCAAAATGCACATCAGGAAAAAGACACACTTCCCATCATATTAGACTGCAAAATTCTGTTCTGAGTTAGGAACTAGGCAAGCCAGCTATGCCTCTCTTTAATTTGGCGGTGTTGTAAAGGACAGAGTAATTATGAAACTATGGCTGACAGTTCTGAGGTGAAGGAGATAGGGATACACACTCGGCAGATTGCTCTGTCCCTCTTCGTGCCATGGAAAATCAAAGGCTTATGGTACTGGTCCTTACCGGTTTAAAATTCTCTGAGATAGGGGAGTGGGGGAACACATGTTCAGGTTTCAACCTCTCCAGATGTCACTATCCATATCTTTGAGAATAAACCCAGTCTTCCAATAAAAAGAGTGACTGGAAATTTGTTGATGGCCATACAACATAACAACATACTGAAATTAAAAATTAAAATATTTGACCATTGTAGCTGACCATAAAACTGCTGAAAGCCTCAAAGGCGTATGAGTTTTTCAGCTGCCAGTCTTCCAGTATGCTCTAAGGCTGTATATGTGCAGGGCTACACACGCGTCCTTTGCGGAAGTCCCATGTGGAATACAAAGCATGCCAGGAAACCCTGTGCACGAAGATAGTATCTTAATTATTTCATAGGTGGATTTTTACTTTAACTTGAGTTATCATTAATAGTTTTGTAATCAGTTCTATCCCAGGGATTATTCATGCCACTACTTGGAAGACCCAGTTTGATCTGTTGATCAATGAAGAGAATAAGACAAATCAAGTCGTTGCTTAAAATTAAGTTAATGATTGTCCCACCAGAGTTAATATCTCATTTAGAGTAAACATTTAAAAGTTACATTTCTGCAAAGTGATGAATTTAAAATATTTTGTTACTTTGCTTTGTTACTGATCAATTTCAGAAAAACAACAGTCCCTGGTGAATAAAAGAAATAAATTACTGCATGTTTCAAGTGGAGTTCATGTTACTAAATCAGTCATTAGTCCAATTAAATAGTGTTTGTCTCCAGAGATGAATTGTTTCCCGTATCCTGGAAGAGGTAGAATATCTCCAGGATCACAGAGATTTCAAACAGCAATTGCAAAACCCATTACTGAGATACACAGCATTTGCATAGTTTGTATGTAGAATGAAGGCTTTGTGTTATTTTTCATTATGAGGCTGTTGTTAGCAAATTGCTGGATTACCCACAAGACTTGTTGAGATCAGAGAACAAGCTGGCATAAAAAGGTCATGCCTAATACTAAAGATACTCAGAACTGTGGGCTTAAAAAAACCAGCATTATCCATTTGAAAATAGCAATAGGAGACATGGGAAAATAGTATCCTGCAGTCAGTCTGAACACACTGACATCAGTGGGAGTTGCTCATGCAAAGTAAAGGCCAGAACTGAGTGTATATGTTATATTTTGACAGTCTTACTGAAGTAAAACTGCAATATTCCCCCAGGTTGTCCTTTAGGATTTGTACTTACTTTTTTTTTTTCCTTAAACATAACAAAATAATTAAATACATGGAGTATATTTTGCTTTCTATGTATGTGAGGTCACATTTCATTTTCTCTGTACTAATAAATTTTCTAGGTCTTACTGGTTAAACCTTAGGATACCGTGGTTACATGAGGGAGATAGGGGAAAAAGAGAGGGAAAGAATTTATCGGTAAAGAAAGACTTGTATTTTCAGGTCACAACAAACTTCAGTAAAGGGAAGGTTTGGAAAGAAGAGCAGATTTAGTGTCAGAAGAAATATCCAAACTAACGTTCAAAATATATATGAAAAGCAGATTTGAACCATTTTTTACCATTGCAGGTACTAATGCACACCTTATCAAGCCGGTATTTTTGTGGCACATATTGAAATTTTCACATCTTCAGAAATATCTTCCTTTTTTTTTTTTTAGGTAGATGGATTTCTGCAAAAGCTTATTAATTTTGATAAGGTATACATTTCTGCAGTTATTGTTAAAACTGTAAAACAATATTATCTCTGTGACCCACAGTTCAACTCAAAATTTGTACAAGCAAAATTTCAGTGGCTGCTGCACACAGTGCTTGGGTTTCTAACATCATTAGAGTCCAAGATGTAGGAGTTAAACTGATATGAATTTCTTCAGCTCAAAATTTTAAAATTTTGCTTCTTTCAGCTCTTCTTTTGTTAATGCAAAGAACTCACTCCATGCTTATAGCTATTAAAGATACTAGAGAAAAAATGTTTTGAATGGCATAAATTATTTTATACTCTGTTGTGTGTCCCGGGCATACTTCATTTGGAGGGTATTGACCTTCCAAAAATAGCTCAGCAGAACAGGCTCTGCGTGGGGACCCAGAAGATCTGAATTTAATTCTAGTCCTCTCACTGATCTGCAGTGTGACCTTGGGCAATCTGTGTGCCATTTCCCTGCTTGCTAAAATGAAAATAATAATACTTATGGCCTTTGCAAAGCACTTTCAGAGCAGAGCATATGAATCGATAACATCTTCTCCTTAAGTATGTGAAATAGCAGAGGAAACTCTTCCCACTTGCATTAGTGCACTTTTAGCATTTAGAAATGTGAAATTATAAAGATTATTACATGGGAGGGGGAAACTCAGACGTGTTCCCCCTAATCAATAAGTTGCCAGCTGGAATGCAAAGGAAAACAGCACTAGGATAATGTACCATTTTGTGCAACAAAGAAAGGATAAAATATATGTTTTCAACATGAGTATGGTGGTGACCAGTGCAGTCACACCGTATTATATTGCTGGCTTGCTTGCTTGTGCTGTAGCAGAATAGTATAAAACATATAAACAGTTTGAAATCCCTACATTACTCTTCCAAAGTAATGGAAGGGCTTTGGCCACATGTGCGTGCCTTGTTCTGCACATGGGGACTTCCTTCCCCCCCAGGGTTCTGCTGTAGCCTCCCCCAGGAGGTGACCAGCTCAAGCCATCCTGGCACAGCATGGTTCACAAGGATGGCAGCAGGCACGGTTTTCCACCTGTCTTCCTAGGCGTGGTGACCTTCTGCAGAGCCTGTAAGTGGTCCGTGCAGGTGGAGGAGTTGTGCTTGAGTAGTGTACATTGCTTGCATACTGTCTCTTAGAATTTTGTAACAGCACTTTATAACAGGAACTGCACAGGTCCAGTGTCATATACAGTGCAGACTAGGGGAGCCCTAGCAGTAATTAAAGTATTTTAAACCAACTGCTTAATAGCACTGGAAATACACTCATGGGCTTGCACTGTTTGAATGATCTTCAGGAAACTATTAGGTTAAAGCAATTTCCTCTCAGCAATGTTTAACTAATTAACAATGCTTGTTCTGTGAATTACAGCTGGTCTTTCTACTGTTTGTTGGTCTTACCTGCAGCAGAGCCCTACTTACTCCTACTGAGCCTGCACATTCCTCCTGTTGTTGCTCTTCCCTCCACTTCTTCATTGCTGCCTGCCCAGCTCTCACTGGAGACTTTGGGAACAGCACGTGAGAGAAGGAAACGGGTAGTGAAATCCAGCCCTCTTCCTTCCCAGCCACGCTTGGAGCTCTGGTCCCGGGTGAGGAGGACAGTTTGTGCCTGTGCGCTCTGGCTCTATGCCCAACCCAAATCACTTGTCAGCCGAAGGACCAAAGTCTCTTCTGCCCGGGAGAACGGTGAGGTGTTGTCCTGTGCATCTGGCTGGAGCAGTGTAACGGGTTTTCACCTCCAGCTGCCTCTTACAGCTTCTTGGCTGGGAGTGTCTGCTCGCCCCTGGCTGAGACCCCCTAACTGAGCACGAGCATTCCCACGTGCTTCCTTGGTGGCGGCATTAGGTAACGTGGCTGTGTTGCGAGGTGGCCCTTCCCAGGTCAACAGAAGTAGCTTCCAGGCCCAGGTGCCTTCGGAGCCATTCAGAGGGCAACGGGTGAAGGGGGACATGTCTATTGGGAGTCATCTGAGACGGTCACCTCAGGCACCTTTGCCGTAGGGCTGCTAGGGAGGCACAGGGCATGGCATGGCAGCTGCCCGCTCCAGCGCCTCCAAAATGGGGAGGCTGCAACTGCCTGCGGCTCTGCATGCTGCGTGCAGGACTCAATCACCTTCCTCTATGCCAGGAAAAAGGCACTGGAAACACAGGAGAGAGAGGCTACTCAAGGTACAGGTATGTGCTGTAGACTAGTGGGCTTGCGTTGATTTTCATTAAGCATGAATTAAAGTCAGTCCTTTAATAGACACTGGAGTCAGCCCATCATGAAGATTGCTTGAATATTCCATCCCTGCCACGTGGGCAAGAGTCAGCGGGTAGTTTGTACTGAGATCAAGCCCCACCCTTTCTATTCAGAAATCCCCCTTACTGTTTAATTAAACTGCCTGAATGTCTCTCAAAAAAACCACCATGTAAGTATCTAATAATCTGGATTACAAATACTGGGATAATGTGAGGTAATACTGTTAGATTATCTCAGCATAAACTAAAATAAGATTGTAATGTTTATCCATTTTGCTTAATATATATGCAAAAAAGAAAATTTGCTGTTGGGTGTGGTATAATGTTTATGATTAAATGCTTTATTCATACTCGTATGTCAATCTATTAGTGTGCTGTTAATTCAAATGTTACTATGATGTATTTTATCGCCATTAGCACATTTATCACAGGTAGATGTGAAACTTAGACAAAGGTGTACATTCTCATTAATGATGAGCAGCCTATTCATCTTACTAGAGTGTAATTAATGTTAGTTACAATACTTAATTTTTCACTGTTTGTCATGGTGCATATTTAGCATTTCTGCTGTCCTTTATCAATCTGCTCTCCTATCACATAAGCACATCAAAAAGATATATGTAAGTATCTGGCCTGTTTTGATGCCTAATTTTTATACTTTTTCAACAACTGGAACATTTTTGTTCTTATAATGTAGTCAGCACAGTTAGTTAAAAAACAGACTATAGTGCTGTCCACTGCTTTGTGTTCTGGGTTAGATTTATTTGCATTAATAATAAAACAACCAGGTCATGAAGTAAAGCAGAGCACACAAGGAAGACACTGGTGATCACTTGCTGTAGTATTTTGCTGTGCTTGTGTGAGCTTTTAGTGGTCCCAATTGTTCTCCTGAATTTTCAATTACTGGTTTTTGGTACCATTAAGAAAGTTACTGCTAGAAACCATGTTGTTTGAGTAATACAACTCCGAAAACAATACAAGTGTATGGTGTACCTGCAAAGTGTACATTATTAGGTAAATATGTGTTAACAACAGCTTGTTGTTACACATTGCTGAGCACTGCTTTGTCAGTAATGTTGTTAGCAGCCATAGTGCCAAACTACGGTCGCTTGTTCAGTGGTGCAAGAGTGGAAGGAGTTATGGCTAATGTGTCGCACAGCAGGTGGGAAGCAAGCTGTGTGGAGGTGGGTAAAAGGGAGTGAGCACTGCACACATCCTTGGATTTGCTTCCCAGCACACCAATAAATCCAGCTGTGCTGGAATCCTAGGCTAAGTCCATACTTTTGTGTTGGTACCAGGAACAACACAATTGCCTTAGCTGAACCCTGGGCATCAAAGCAGTTTTATTTCTTAATCATCCAGAATTCACATTCAGCTGGACTGAAAGAGAACTGATCCTTCCATTAATACTTGGTAAGTAAAATTTCTTGGGAAAAATATTTGAGCTGGATCAACCAAATGTTTCAGGTCTAGGATGCTGTGGATGCAGAATGGATTTGGGATCTACTTTCTCAAAATTTTAAAGAAAACTCTCTGAGGGAAAGCACACCAGTTTCTGTGCATCAGCCTCTTAACTGGCAGACTTTACATTTTTAAGGTATTCAATAATAATAAAGGCTAAAGGAATTAGCTGTTATTATCCATGATATGACCTCTTTTGTAACCACTGTGAATTCTACCACAGCCAGACATGAAGCTAATCATATTGCCACCATAAAGAAAAAAGGGTCTTCAACTTTCATTCAAGCCAACAAGAGCTTTCCATTGCTGCAGAACAACCTGAAAAGCCTTAAAATAGTTTATCTGTATGCCTTGGATCATTCATAATTTCCTTTTGACCCACCACAAGTGAAGTAATGGCAACCAAACACAGGGATTTAACATATTTTAGTATGAAAATCCAATTTGGACACAATAACAACTAAGTGTAATTCTAGATTAGTAGCAAAATAAAAATACCGAGTTAGTTTTAGGCATTTTAAACAAAATGACAGTGGAAGGTGCTCCATAGTGATTGACATACAATAATAACCTGTAAAGTGAACAGAATTGAGTAATTTTTTTTCCGTGGTACCAAAGCAATGCTCCACAACCATGAGTTATCTTTCAATTACTGCACTGAAATCTTTTTATTAAAAAAGAAACTCCTTCCTTTAATTTTTCTATGGCAAAAAGACCAACAATTTTTCCATAATATAGGAAAATTCCTGAAACAACAGCCTCTGATGTCCTCTTTTTCCCCCACCCATCCCTCAGACCTGAGTCATTTGAATAGAGGAAATACCAAAATAAAATTATTATAAAACATTGTCCTTCAGATTATGTCTATATTAATTGATAGAGAATAAATGTAAAGAAACTACAAAGTTGCCTTTAACCTTTATGGCATTACAAAGCTAGTTATAAAAACAAGCTGTAAAACACCAAAAAGGTGAGCATTTCACTCCATTTTGATTTGACCATTTTGCTTTCAAAAGGAATTTATAAAAACACCCAGGAACAATGAACATTTGAACTCAAAATGATCCAGGTTTATTTTTACTCCAAAAGAAGTTGTCTCAATAGAGATATTGATTTTCTAGCATTCATCCAATATTGCACAGAAAATGGACCTGACCTTGCAATCGCAAGCCGGAGACAAGGAAGCAGTCATTACAGTCATGGGTTCCCATTGATTTTAGTGGGATTACTTGCATAAGCAAGGGTTTTCAGGATATGACCTGGTGTCCCATTAGACGTAAAACCGAGAGTACGTGGATATTGGTTCCACTCTCTTCAGAAGGGGCGGTTTATCTTCCTGTTATATGTTCATCCTATGGTTTTATTCCTGCGTATTTATTCCACAGGTTTTTTTGCTTTCTGGCCAACAGAGCCTCATCGTTATGTGAAGAGTACCAGTGCTCCTTCCACCTTGAGCAGTTTTTATACTGTGTCCTCAAATGTCATTCTAAACTCAGAGTTAATCCCTGCTCTTACAGCTCTTTCTTCCTCTGGTTTTGTTTTCTATGAAGGAAAAAACCCAAAACCAAAAAAAACTTTGGGCTAGGCACTATCTCTTGCTATATTTTTTAGTTATTTAATACATTTACAGTCTCTAGGGTGAAATGAGAATGAGATGTTATCGCACTTTGCAAAGTAAACACAGAGTAGTAGACAGAAAGCTAAAGCCTTTGAGCCCTTTCCCAAACAGAATGAGTTTCTCCTTAAACCTAGGGAGGTTGCTTGTGCCCCATGGCTCCTATAGGAATGCTACTGCAGAACCTCACTGCTCGCATGGATAGAAACCTCCTAATTGTCACTCTAAATACAGTCACGGTCCTTTCATATATTTGTTCTGGTGCCAACCTTGTCCTTTATCTCAAATCGTTCTTTTCCTACTGCAGCCTTTACTCACCGATGTGCCTATGTTCAGCCACATCTCTTGCTGTCTTCATTTTGTTCCATTAAGTGTGAGGAAGGTGGGGGAGAGGTGTGCAGGAAAAGGGTGACTACATGTTTGTACAGTGCTTTGCACAGTTGCCTGGTCATGGTTCAGGGCTCCATAGGCTGACTTTGTTTCAGCAGTGAATAATAATGACCCTCCAGAGCATGTTGCCTGCTTTATTCTGCGTGGACACCATTAATTCATTCCATTTTCATTGAGTTGCAAAGCTTTAGTCCAAGAATATTAGCAATTGATTATTTCTGTCAACGGTATTTTCAAAGAAATGAAGAAACAAAATGTACAGTATATTTCAGTTGGCAGTGATCATTCTGATGTTCCATTTGCAATGGAAATGAGCATATAACATATTCATGTGTACAGATAACGAAAATGACAAACATTAACAACCCTTGTTCTATTCATTTATAATATTCAGTAAAAAAAAAATTCCTTCCATTCCTTAGTTTTTAGTTTTGTTTCAGTTGGACAATGCAAAACAACAACAAAAAAAAGAAGTAATGGATAAAATGCACTTAATTGCTTTCTAAGTAAGTTTCCTGAAAATTACTATAATCTAAAACACAAATTCTTTGTAAATCTATCTACTAAAAAGAGGTAATTCCATGCCAATTTTATTTTCTTTTAAAAATAGTTTTATATGTGTATCAAAGATAAAATTGCTTATGAAATCAAATAAACCAGGGAGTGTGTGCATACACACTTCTCTTCTCGTGGCCAAGCAGCCTTTGATGTGCAAGGCTCAGCCTGTTTAAGCGAACTGCAGTGTTTGCCTTATCAGTGTCAGTCAGTTTCTGCACAATTTAATCTGCCACTAAAAAGAAGTTTTTTGCTCTTATGGATATAAAACAGTATGCCAAGGATAAATCAGTGCAGCTTGCCTTCCTGAAAATTTTAGACGCAACCTGAAACTGCGGCTCTTCTCTCATCTCAATGGGATGTTAACCTAACAATCGCAATCTTAAGATGGGGAAATTGTTTCGAGCAGAAATAAATTGTCCTGCCAGTATTGTTTCATGGGGTAACATTAAGGCACGTTGGGCCTGGGGTTCACAGCTTATGATATCTGGTTTTGGAGGACTGGAGTGGAAGTAAGAACACGTAGAGAAAGAAGAACAGAAATTAAATCTAAGTTCTAGATGGTCCAAGGGAGTTGAAGTGGCTCAGCCATAGACAACCCAGAAACCTGCAAAGAGGCTTATTCTCCAACGACCTTCCCTGGTGTGTCGCCATCTCCTGCCAGAGCCCACAAGGAATTATTCTCTGTGTGTGAATATTTCCTTTTTTCCTCTTTTGTTGAGGTATCTAAAGATACTGGGCTTTAACTTACAGCTTGTATTTGCTGAACAAAAAAGGAAAAAAATATCTGTGTATTTCTCTGCAGCTGCCAGGAAAGAGAAGTCCATTATTTGCTGCTGAAAGAGGAGCGGGCGAGGAGGGGTCTTTTGTCTGCTGCTGCTTCCCCCGGGCCTGGAGCGGAGGCTGCTGCCGGCTGGGAAGGGAAGGCTCCCAGGGAGCTCCCGGGCTCGGCGCAGTCCTGGGCGAGACACTGGTACCTTTGCATGCTGCCAAACAGATCCCCCAGCTTGGGAGCCCGTGAAAGGCACGCCAGGAAAGGGAGAAGGCGCTGCCCCTCAGAAATGTGAAGGTGAGGCTGACCAGTGCCGGCGCGGTACCGGGCACCCCCTGGCACCCACTGGGTCTCGGCAAACGGCCGCGCCACAGGTGGGAAACCCTCCTGACCAGATGCTCCCTGTTGTGACCCTGAACAAGTTAATCACATGCCCCATCACAAAGGTTTGCGCTGCCACGATGTAATTTATGCGGGCCCTCAAAGGTAGATGGAGACATCACGTATTGATCGCAAGGAATCGCTGCCAGTCAGTCTTTCTGTTGGTTTCCATCCTTGTGATGTGTTTTAAAAAATATTGTACGAGTCAAAATTATACCTGTAAAACCCACAAGTAGAAAATTACTGTGTGCATTTATCTTTAATAACAACCTTGTGCATATTTATAGTACTAGTTTAGTAGAATGTGTTATACTAGTTTATTTCCCAGTCTGTTTTAAATTATATTATTCATTAGTAGTCCTGAAGTGGTATGACATATTTTTTATGTTGCTTGTTTGTGACAAAGGTTCTTAATACCTTTTCATAACGAAAGGGGATAAATGCTCACATGGCATATGTGAAATTGTGCTTGCAAGAGCACGGAGTGTTGTCTTAGGGTATTAAATTAGCATTTGGTGCTGCTCTGCTTTGTATGTATTTCTAGCAAATGTTTCAGCTACAAATCACTATAATACACCTGTATTCTGGTTCTTCAATTTATATAGCATTTAAATCCTGCCAATACTGTGTCTTATAAATATAAATATGCAATTTAATTTAATTCAAGCATGCAACACATAATTTTTCTTCTAATTAAAATATGATATTGCAGTATGGTAGCTGCCTAGGGCAAACAGGACATATCACATTGCCAAAGCAAAGGGAATGCAGCTACAGCTCTGAAGGCTGGCAGGAGGAAGGGGGCCAACCTCTGAGCCCACAGCACAGAGCATCACTTTTGCCCTGCCTGGAGGCTCTGGTGCCTGCGGTCCCTGTGGTCCAGCACCCTTGTCCTTCCATTCCTGTGCCAGAAAGCAGGAGCAGCACCACCGCAGTTGGTTTTACTGCTGCCTCGTCGTGCACTGAAGTTGGCCGACTTGCAGCAGAACTAAAACAGTTGTGGGAAGGAGGAACTGCCCGACAGCAGCAACTCAAGGGATTCCTATCACGCTCTCTCAGAATGGAACAAAACAACACAAATAGACCTTCCGCATAATGACTCAAAAAACTGTTAATGGCCATCTTTAGTAACATAGCAACAGCCAAACCCTTGAAAAGAGGAAGTTTTCATTGAGAAAGCATTTCATTTTAAACATTGAAATTTGGTATAATGTAGAGTATGAAATAAGTTTTGAAAGGAAGCTGATGATTAAGAAGAAATGCAGTGGGCATTTAATAAATGGAGGAACCGCAAGATAATTAACTGGCATGCATAAAGATTCATGCTTTATACCAAAATTTTAATTTTGCACATAAATGTGCCTGATGTAGGCAGCATTTAATCACCTAGCTGACAGGAGTAACTACTTTCATTTAACCTTGACTGAAGATCATGAATTCTAACAGGTTTAATTGGATACATCATTTAACAGAATGAACAGAGCAAATTTTTCTCAATTCATAGGTTCTGATTGACATGCACCAGCAATAAGGCGTTGCACAATTAAAGCTGATCTGTATTCCTGGCCTGGGCAGCAATTGCCATAGTGATGTGACACTGTTTGATCACTGTGGCACTGAAACTATACTGAATTTCCCCTTGTTTTGAAAAGGGCAATGCTTTAAAAAAAGAGAGAGAGAGAAAGAGATTTTGGCACTTCAATTTTTTTTTTTTTACATTAATCACATTTATATGCACAAACTGTAAGGGAAGGAACTTGTCTTGTTATCAGTAACTCAGGGGAAAGAAGGAAAAATGGTATCTTCTTTTATCCATTTAGCACATTATTTACAGAAAGTCAAAAATGTGGATAGTCAAATGAATTGTAACACATTAAGGGCCTGATTGTTCTGGGCTTCCACTGGGCAGGGAGTAGTGCTGTGCGGCTTCACCTGCAGTTTGGCCTCTCTGTCCTTGCCCAAATCCGTTCCACATCTTGGATAACTTGCCAGCTGAGTGGGGGGTCCTGAGCAGGGGTGGCTTTTTGCAAATGAGGTAGAAAAAGACGAGAGGGAGGAAGTGGTAGCCAGCAGTGAGCTCCATACCTTTCCTGGCACACAGTGTTTCCTGTGATAAAACCCTGGAAAAAATCTGCGGAGGAGTTGGCAACTCCCAGTTCCCTGTGTGTCTCTGTCCCAACGCCGCCACGCTCACTGCCCCTGGCACCTTCCACAAGTCCTGCATGATCTGGAAGGGTTCTTCCATTGTTTAGCCACACATATATGTTGTACCTCTGTATCTTTTATGTCTCTATCGTCCACTCACATTTTCACTTCAGATACCTTCTTTTTATTTTTTTACAGATTTGCCGAGTGCTGAACGGACCGAGGGCAGGGTAGCGCACACTGTGTTTCAGCCTGGCTTGGTAGAGCCAAAACTGCAATAAAAAAATCATTCCTGGCTCCTGAATGACCCATTAAAAACAGCTTCAGGCAAGTTCTGCTCCCCGCCAGGAGAACTGCAGCATCCATGCTCAGCACAGCAGGTAGCTCTTCACTTTTTTCTCTCCCATCCCCTTAGGTTCAGTGCCGAAGTGCTGGTCCTTGATCTCACCCGCAGACCCATTGCTACCCATATGCCGGCCGTCATTTGTGAATAGGCGATATCTGGGCGTACCAAGCAACAAGCTTTGTAGGAGTGCACTGCAGTGGGAGACAGAAACCTCAGGGAAGGCTGGAATCCCGATTGGCCCAAGGACCTGAACTTTAAAGTCAGGACCACTAAATGTATTTTAAAAGCTTTTTTTTGGTCATTTTACAGGCCTCTAAAATTCAATTATTTATCATACCTTTCTCTGTCTGAGGTATTTCCAGTATGATTCATTGTATACAGCAAAGGTGCTTGCCAGTGTAATTTATCACTCACTAGCATTTTTAACAGTTGCAGGTAAATGACTGGGCCACATCCCCAGCCCCTGAGCCACGTTACATGCCTTGGGACCATAGCAGATGCTGGTCTTCATGCACAGCAAGTTCTTGGTCAGTGCCTGGACCTTCCCTCTGCGGGGAGGAGAGCCAGGGTTCAGTCGGCATGCCAGAGTTTGGTCAGCATGCCAGGATTCAGTCAGTGTGCCTCACTCAGCCTTGCTGACAGGGCACATTTCTGACACATCCTGCTTCGCAGGGCAGCACACGAGGGCAGGAGGTAACGTGCCCCAGCTCCCAGGGTCGGCTCCCTCCTGAACCCCTCTAGGCTGGGTGAGTGCTGCAGAACTCCTTCTGGGTCTTTCTTTAACAGGTATCTTGGTGTCCTGTTTAGAAACATTTGTTCTGTAATTTACTCTGTTTTTGCAAACCTTCCCAACAAAACACCCCTCTGTGCCATCACCCAGATCTCCTCACGTCCTGTAACACACACGGACACTGCCCCGAGGCAGGAAGCTGTAGGGTGCTGTGAGGCACTCGTTCAGCATTGCTCCGGGGACACCCCCAGTGAGGTCCCAGCTCGTCCCCAGGGTGCACAGGGCTGTCAGCAGCACAGCTGGGGCCAAGCGCAGCCCTCTCCCAAGAGCCATGCTCAGCCCTGACTTTCCCTGGGGAATCCGGCTGAGCCCAGCTGAGCTGCACAGCCGCCCGCTTGAGGAGTGGGCTGCCGGAGGGATCATGCCTCCTTGATGTGTGTTTCCCTGGCTGCCCAGACAGCCCTGGACTCCAGCCGCTTCCTCCGTCCACACGCACCCAGGGCACCTCGAGCGCCTTGCTCCGGTGGGGCCTTACAGCTCCTTCACCGTCCTCCCTTCGTCAGCTCCCAGCCGGTCCGTCTTCTGCGCTCAGTCACTTGGGTGCGTTGGCTGCGACTCTCCTGGGCTGCATGTCATCCCTGCCTCGTCCTCCTGCTCGCTCACCCATGCTGAATTATCTTCCACTCCTCCCTCTGGGAATAACTAAGGTTTTGACCCAGTGGGACTGTTTGTGCGCTTAAATGCTTTGATGGACCAGCCACGGCGCTGCTTGCTCCCAAATGTGAGGTGGCTGGGGATTTCAGGCTGCATTTTCAGGAACAGTTTGTGCGCTGGGAAGCACAGTCTAACTGAAAGTCAGCAAAGGACGCTGACTTGTGCGTCTTCAAGCATCTTATCTATCATCTTCAAACCCTTCCGTTCTCCTTAGTATCCAAACAGCCATCTTTGCAGAGGTTTTGATCTCCTACAGAGTCTATACAGCGATAATATATATAAGTAAGAAAAATATTTCATTTCATTTCCGAATCCTTTGGGAGAAGGTGACATTCCTTTCTTACTGATAGAAGATTGAGTTTGTAGTTTCATTTTGAAGGCTGCTCTGAACGACTCCGGGAAATCAGACCAGCCACGTTTTCCCCCCAGTTCTCCGAATCCACCTCTGGAGTGTGACCTAGAGAAAATTCTGAGTATGGTTACTGTTTACACCTTTCTTGCACTGTGTAATTTAACTTTCAGAAATACAAAATGGGACAGCAGAAATATTTTTATGTGTTCTTACAGTGTCCAAAGTTGTTTCTTACTGTTTTTATTTGAAGGAACAAGACACAATCCTGGCTGCCTTAACCACTGCCTTTGAGAGAGCTACAGCTGAGAAAATCCGCTGCCAGGAAGAAGTGAATAGAACTAACAAGGCTATTGAGCTGGCCAACAGATTAGTG
Organism: Eurypyga helias; assembly: GCF_000690775.1. Classification (NCBI taxonomy): domain Eukaryota; kingdom Metazoa; phylum Chordata; class Aves; order Eurypygiformes; family Eurypygidae; genus Eurypyga; species Eurypyga helias. The sequence goes on from NW_010267605.1 coordinate 30,965, forward strand.
AAAGGTCTGAGGTGAGGTCCTACAGGGCAGGCTAATGAAGCAGCCTACAGAAAGCACTTCTTTGTTATACACTACTGATCTGGCAATAACAGAGGCACTTAGCAAAGAACCTGATGAGCTGAAAAAATTATGTCATTATCATTCATTTTTTTCATAATAGAAACATGTTTTTGACCTTTGCATTTTCTTACATTTTGCCTCATTGTGGTGTATATTAACTGTAAGATTACCTGGTAACTAACCTATCCACGAACGCCAAGAGAAGAGAAATAGTCGATTGTAGATATTGACAATGAAGGCAATTTATGAAAATGCGATGACTATATTTGTAGCAATTAAACAAGGCTAATGATACTGCCCTGGGTTGGGATACATAGAATATAATACAATTTGCACTACTTAGTTAAGCAATATGATAATTCTCTAATTATCTCTCTGAGATTTGCAATGGGTATTTCAGGAGAGAATAAATAATGGGACAGCCATGAATTATCAAAAATCCATATTGTCTGTTGATCCAGGCTGGCTCAAGGGAATCCATACTCACTGATGGATTTTTCATTTATCATTCATCTACTGATGAGGCTGCTTTTTATACACACACACTTTTAACAGATACTTTATTTCATTGTAACATTCATTTAGGAAATCTCTTGTGGTGCCTCACTGCCATTATGGGGTTTTGTGCTCTTCTACCCAGTACTTTCAAGCTGAGTTTGATAACCAAACGTGTAGTAACCAGCAAAAATAGCTGATCCATTTGTTATTAAGCAAAATTATATGGCTGAGTGTGGCTTGTGGAACTTAAAATATAAAACAGTGCTTAGAGTTATTTCCTGAATCAATAGAAAGGATTTATTGACTAGAGGGGAGGGAGGGCAGTGCAGAAGGCCCATTGTTTCTGTTTAAAGAAGCAAGATGAATGCATTTAAAATGTTAACATCCTGGCTGAAAGTGCAATATATTTTAGTGATTAATAATGCCTGCAAAATTAAACCATGTTCCTAATACAGTATAATAAAATAAATAACATAGCAGACCTCTTTAAAGTGTGACGATAAATGATCGTTCTGAGGCATCTGATGATAATATTTTCTTCCACCTAACGTATCATATTGTTTGGTCCTACCATGTCCCTCCTGCTGGGGCTGACAAGTGCTGCAATAGCATACATATCGAGATGAAAGGCAACGTGTGTGTATGTTGGGGGGGGAGGCATAATGGAAAATAATCTAAAGGAGGAAACAGAGATGAAAGGGAAGAAGGAAAGTTGAGCCATGCGCTAGATGAAGACAGTAAAATGAATTTTAATGGAAAGCCCTTCAGCTGGTACCTCCCAAAGCACCAGCTCCATGAAGAAGGCGACCAGCTCGACAGATTGGTGACGGGAAATTGAATTCATTCCTGTTGTTAGCTGTACCGCACTCGGTCAAAGGCAGTAATAACCATATGACAGCTACCTGGTGACTTTTAGGACAAAATCCATGTAGATCCAGCCCGTGGTAAACAACAGGTCACTGTTCACCATTAGGGAAGAGCGTAATACTGACACTGCTGTACGATCAGTCCTGGCTGCTGCTCTGCCTCGTTTCTGCTGGAGACATCTCTTATTTCCCTGGTTGTGTGGTCCAGTTATTGCTGTGAGGAGAGCTGCTCGAGAAATAGGAAGATAAAACTATTCACAACATTTCTCATAATAAGCAAATACGTAAAAATTTCTTTGTTAACCATTCTTTGCAGATGTCCTTTTACCGTGACAATAACAACAAATAACCCAACGTGGGTGTTGTCTTCTGATTCTCAGGGAAAGTGCTGGTCTAAACAGCAGGCGAGCCGAGAGTGTCTAGCCAGGATCCCAGGAAAAAGCTTGCACCAAGTGTCATGTCAAATCTCTTATTGACTTTATGGCATAAAAGATTCCACCCAGAAGTAAAAACTGTTTTTTCCTGCCTCCTTCTCTGAGCCCTGGCACGCAAGGACTATTTTGGGTGGTTGCACGAGTAGTTGTTACCCTGTACCAAGGAATTCTTTGCTTCTGACAGGTGCCAATTATGCTGTGGACATCTGCCCTGAAGGCATTGAATCAAGCTGACAACTCATTTTATATCAATCAAACAACATCCATTTTCAATAATTTCCCATCCAGCTGGGACTGAATTTGCACAAGTGATCTATGTATTAGAGACATTACCAATCCACAGAGACATTCAGAACCGTGATTATGTTCTGTTTTCCCACAGAAACTCTTGCATCTGCACAAGAAAGCAACAACTTTCTCCACTATGCAAGAGGATGCTGACAACTCAATTTTGGTCACTTACTGCCATACTCAACTTGCGACAGTCAACTCATGTCGGAATAGAAGAAGGGGATTTTTCCATGTCCAGGCTTCCCACGCACACATAGTTTCTCGATCCTCTAATTGGTGTGAATCTGGAAGGTAACACTGACATACTCACTACTGTTTGGCCACAGCAGTGGGCAGGTTTTTTGATAAACAGTTAGTAAATGAACGTTTCTTTAATCCTGTTTTCTAGGTAGAAAGGAGAGCGGAGCTTACCAACAGAGCAGTATCAGGAACAAGAGAAAATACGGTGTAGAAATCTGTTCCAGATCTCAGTCTCTCATTCCTGTGATCGTTCATTTTCACAGTGGTACTGGCATGAGCCGAAATCTCTGCCCGCTTTGCTTGAAAAGCAGTAAGGTAAGTGAGGGCTTGCATATGATACCTTCTTCACAGCTCTCTATTTTTTAAAATACACAGTTAATCAGAAAAATCTAGCAGCTATTCCGTTCCCTTTTTGACCTGTTAAACCGCTATGTTGCTTATATGAACTTCCTTCAAATACTTTATTTCATAGAACAGTGTATTTGGAGGCAATGAATTGGTAATGTTCTTCTGGAAAGGACCAGAATGTGCCCCGTGCTAGTGTTTGAAGTGCATTTGCTAGCTGACTGGAGCTAGAGGTGACAACTAACCCTCAGACCTCAGGAATATGGTTAAGCAAGCCGGAACAGTAGGCAGGCTCACCTTCTTCTTGTATTCTGTTGAGTGCTATGCCCTGCTGTTTGCATAAGGGGACCAGCTTTTATTATTCTATTCTCTCCCCACTACTGTGCACCAGGGCAGCACAAAGCAAGATTTAGTGCTTGGATATAGTATTTGCTTGCTAGCGATTGTTAGAGTTAAGGCTGCACTGAGACGTCCGTCTTAACCTGCTGTTCTCCCATGCTCATAATACTCTTTTTTAAAAAAAAATCCCTTTCATCTGAAATTTTTCATGCTTGTTATCAGCTGAAATATGATTTTTTTTTTTTTTTGGCAAGCCTGAATAAAATTCATTCATTCATATTTGAATTATGCAAGGAAGGGGGTGTGGGGAGAAAGGTCCCTTTTTTTGCACATTCATAATTCACAAAAAAAGCTGCATATTACAAGCTGAAACTTTCCAGGTGGCTAGTTTTGACTGAAGGGTAGTCTTCATGCTAATTACAAAGAGAGAATGACTGAAAAAAAAATGAAAGAGAAAAATTAAAAATGACACATATTGTGATTAACTCATTTGTTTTGTAGGTGTGTCGCACAAAAGTTCCATTGTGAGCCACTTAGAGCAAGTTTAAAGTAACAATTTCATTTAAGTTACGATGAACTACTATAATTACATAATATCAATGTTTTGTACTGCAATTTCACAAAGAATCTCCCTACAGAAGCTGCATAAGCTTTTACTTATGCAAATGTGGAAGCTCGCAGTGAAATCAGCCCAGAATCTTATGAATCATTAACTTTGGCCAGAAAACGAGTCTGGGGAAGGGGGAAACGGCGTGTGGTGGCAGTTCCTTCTCCACGTCCTGGGCCTCTCCGAGTGCCAGGCTGCTACGGAAAATGACTCAGAGTTTTGGTGGTTTGTTCCAACTTACTACGCTGACTGTCAGGGACACCGAACCACTTCAGCTTTGGTATTCCCTTTCCCTTGCTACGTTCCCGAGTACGAGGGGACGTAACAGGCCGCACACAATCCGATCAGCACAGTGTGACGCTCCACAGTACCGAGGGGTTGCTTCAGCAGAGGGTACCCGGGCAGCGGGCTGTTAGAGCAGTCACCCATCACCACATGGAAAAAAGGGGCTGTGATGTAACCTTCCGTGTTCTCGTGAAACGCCTGGAAATGAAACACAAGCTTGTAAATAAAGCAATATAACTGTCATCTTAAACATCTGAAAGCATAACTGGCAAAGGTTCCCGTAGTAATTGCTGACCTTGCTACACACAAAGCAAAGATGAGCTCAGAAATTCCCCAGCACAAAGTTCCCAGTAACCTCTTGGAGGGAAAATAAGGACTGTTGGATTCAGTGCAGGAATCCTCATCTATTTTTTTCCCTGACTTTTGAGTACAATGAGGAGAGATGGTGCGTTTTTCCCACTGATGCTGTTTATTCTTACAAAAAACAGTGAGCGAATGCTGGGACATAACAGCTCCTGTAACTAGGGATTTTAAAACTTAACCTCTACTATTCCAGGTCCCCATTCCAGGAAGAGGTCTCGATCCAGTCCCCGTGTGGACAGATGATGGCTAAACAGAAAGTGCCAGCCATGCTCAGCTATACCATGGCCACACAAAGTGCCCCCGGCCTTACATACACTGTCACGGCTGGCATATACTCATCAGCCCTCAGCACCAGGGACCAAATGGATAAAAGTTAAACCTGTTTTGGCTTTAAAAGTTACCTATTTGAGTCGAAAAGGCAAAGAGCTAGTTGGCAGCTGCAAGTACCAGTAAAATCATCTGCTGAGCTATCGAGGAAACAGCACAACTACGTTTTTCCGAACTCCTGGTGTTGCACAAGATGTTTTCTGAATGGCCCAGGAACCATAACAACTCTGCTAAGGCACTTTCCTACTTTAAACTCACGGAAGTATAATGAACAGGATACAGCACACTGGCATCGTAACCCTTGTCTTCCGCCAGCCCTGTACTGGGATGACCTTGCAGGTGCATGTTAGACAGCAGGTATTTCTCGAGGGAGGCCCCGTTTTGGTAGATGATTTGGAAGAAATGATCGAGCTTATATTTGACCCAGTACTTTCATGTTATTTATGTTCAAAGTATTTTTTACTAGTCTGTTGTTTTCTCCATCAGCTATCTCTCCGATTATGTTGTGCAGGTATTCAAAGTGCCTTCCTCTGAAAGCTGTCTTCCTACACCCACATGATGGTCATCTTAACTCCTGAGGGTTGCAGTGCCCTGGACACATTGACTCTAGCTGGATTTTCACTTGTCTGGGCCTTTCTTACCTTATTTACACCCTTGCACACACTACAGTTCAATGACTGCAATCTAAGCACTCCTCTCTATCTAGCTGAATAGTCCTCCCCAACACACCACCATCCTGATGTGTAATCACCCAGGAGACATAATCATTCACTTAGAATAAAAATAATTCTCCTACCATTTGCTCCTTGCTTCCATTCTGCCCTTTTCTCTGATTTATTGCACTATATTCCTTATGGAAATATTTTGACATCCATCCCCTCTATTCAAGTCTTGTGCCCACCCTTTGAGGGAGTGCTTTGAACAGAGGAAGGCCAGGATGAGTGGGTATCTCACATACTCACTCACCCTTTTATTCCAGTGTCATTTCCCCTACCTCCTAATTATATTCCTGAGCCCTTCCCCTCCTGCTAGTTTAGCTGTACCTTCTGCCCCTCCTACAGCTACCAGGCGTCCTCCCTTCCCTCCCCTGCCCATCTGGTAAATGACAGCAAACGTTTCCTCACAGCCTCTGCTGCTCAGGATCGCGTCTGAGGACAGAGGGACCCCGAGCCCCAGCCTCACCTGCCCTGTCCAAGCACCCCAAATCACTCGACCCCAGGCAGGTGGCCACAGGACAGCACTTATCTATGGCCCAGGCTGGAGAGAAAACGCTGTTAATGCACTGAATTCCTTCGGCTCCGATCTCTGCTGCTTAGTTAGACCACGCGCAGGTATTTAGTGAGCCAGGGCACTGAAACTATCACTCTTTAAGCTTAGTCAAAATTACTGTGAAATTCCTTAATTAAACAGGTCAAGCTGAGAAGCAAAAGGCTGTTGAATTCAGCCACCACCGTGCCCCACTCAGTACTGGACCTTCCACCTCCTCTTTTTTCTCCTGGCACCTCGCACGGTGCCTGCTGGTCTTGCTCGTGAAGAGGAGCGTGTCCCCCCCAGCCACTCCCACAGGGCACTGACAAGCAGAACGCTCTTTACGCCAAGTATCAACCGAGTATGGGTAGGCACCAGCCCAGGGTGGACAAGCAGCTTTAATTTCTTGCTCCTCCGGGAGCACTTGATTCCAGGAGGATATTCATAGTGTGCTGAGACTCAGAAAGTGGCTGCTACTCAGCACATGGTGGTTGCAGTTCTGGGTCCGAACGCGTGCCGAGGTTTTGCTCTTTCTGTGGCGATAAGCCGTGTCCTGGGACAATGTCCATTGCAGGACTTGGGCAGAATTGTCTCAGGCTTCAGAGGACACCAGAACACCAGCTCGGACCCAGCTTTTCAATTCATAAATGACCTTCATCACTACAACCGACTTCAGGAAAACCCCACACCTAAAACCACCAAATTCCATGGCACTTGAAGCAATGCAAAAACCAATCCTTTCTCCTGGCCCGAGGCCTTTTGCATCAAAGGCTCTGCAGGCAAGGTGGTGGAGGGGCACCCTGGCCACTGCCTGCAGGCCGCTGCCCTCGGCAGCCAGCTGCCTTGCACAGGCAGGGTGACCAGCTGCCCGACGGCGCGTAAAGGCAGGTACCATTTCACGGACCAAAAATCTCACAGCGGAGCCTAAGCATCCAGTAGAGCTTTCACTAAGGTCCAAGGTCCTACAGGGACTTGTTCGTTTTGTTGGCTGTTCGGTACCTTCAGCAGCACGCGGCTTCCCTGCCTGAATGCCGAAATGCGAGTTAGTAACTGTAAATCAAACGGCAGCTCCACCGGGGCACAGTGAAGCGTATTTCTGCTCAACAGCTAGCTCCGTCAGCTGGGGACCCGCACCCCAGCATCGCTTTTCAGCGAGGAAGGCTGACATGGCCTCTGTACGGCTCCGCCTGGACATCACTGTAGGAAACTGCCGGTCGTACATCCGGATGTTCAGAGCGCATTTAGTAGGGTGGAATGGGCAAGGGTTAGCTTTTCTTTGTTAAACCTTCCCATGACGTACAGCATGCAGTTCACAATTTTACTTCTTTCTCTTGTTTCTAGTAACTGAAGACTAATTACTAAAATCTGTGGTAAGTTTTAGGAAAATAGACTATTTGAAAAAGAGATCCGTATTTCCTTTATTGAGATGGTTTGATTTTTTTGGTTTGCCTGCACTTGTAAAGCAGAAACAGTCCTTTAAAATTAAGTTGACAGAGCTTTGGGATGAATTACGGATACTTTTTTTGGCTGCTGACAGTAATATCCTTCGGGATATTCTTCTGGCTGAGAAGCTGTAAACAAGAAGTCTCAACAGCGGCAGAAATCAAAATGAAGACAAACATCTAAAAGAATTAGATCAGCTACAATAATAATCATTTTGATGTTGAATTTGGCTCCTTTAGGTCTAAACCAAACATGCTTATTTTTTTAGAATCATGTTTATTTCATAATTTGCATTTTTCCAATCACTTATCCTTGCTGGATGTATCCATGTGTGTGTGTCTACTCTCCAAGAATCACTGTGTCTCCATCACAAGAAAAACAAAATGAGATTTTTAAAATCAATCACCATTAAAATCATAAAGTAAGTGCTGCAGGAGGGGAATTTGAGTGTCCAGGTTTACCTACCATACAAATGTAGCTTCCTCTGGTACATTTCCCCAGAACCCCTTACGGTGCTAACTTGTTAAAGGTTGTATTACTATTCGTATTTCAGACTGGAGCCCAGGACTACACTGAGCTGTTTCTATCTGTTGGAGTGTTTACCCAAGAGACCAGCTGAATCACAGGCACCGCCAACAGAAGGGTGAGAGATGCATCCCTCAGACACTCACTCCTAGCTTAGAGTGGCCACAGCTGATCGCAGTGACATCTGGCCACCTGGACATCTGGAACGTGCACTTCTCCACGGGAAAATCAGGGGTACGGAGAAGTTAATGGGAGCACTTTCCGATGACGTAACTGCTTTGCAGGGCATACAACACTCCCTTCTGCTACGGTGATGCGCATGATTACGTATCCTATGCGAGCAGCTACTGAACACACAAACTGGGAATTGGATGTGAAAAATCACTGCATTATTAACTGAGGAATCCTATCTAATTTAATTAAGAGATAAATATACCCTTAGTAGTAAGCGAATGATGTCAGGTGATATCAACTGTACTTGCATCTCTCTTCCATCATCAGACCACTTCAAAATCCTTCTCATTCACGCACAGCATGTCGCTCTGAAATGGGAAAGCCAGGCTTTGTTCAGATGGTGAATGAAGCAGCGTTCAAAGGACTCGACAAGAAAAGAGTATCAGCAAACCTGTAAACTCAAATGTATGCTATCAGTAAAATCATTAGGGAAATCTCTCACAAGGGGTGTGTTTTTGCAGTTGGGTTGCAGGAATTTAATGGGCATAGAGCTGAAAATTATGACCCATCTGACTGACTCTTCTAGCTTCAGGCTTGTCCTGCAGTCTGCATAAAGGACGTGGAAACGTTCTTGGAGCTTCATGTCGTTACCATGCCTGAGCTGTCCCAGCAACTGAAAGCACGATGTTTCCAAAGAAACAGGTTAGTGACGATCCAGGCATTAACAGCATGCATGGGTTTACCTTGTCATGCTATCTACGATCATCAGCCTTTAGACAACCTCAGACTTACACAAAAATCAGTGTTTGTGTTGCCATTATAAAATGTCTTAATAAATCTAAAGATTGCAAAGAAACTACTTCAGAGGGAAAACTGTACAATATTTAGGAGAAGGAAGCAAACGTTAAAATAATTTTGGGGAAAACAAAAGCCTTCAAGTATTTTGAAAAAGGCACTGTCCTCTGTGACAGTGTGGAGCTTACAGGAACTTTCACCGAATGCCACAATAACTGCATACGAAGGGTAAGCTGTTGGAACTCACAACATCCCAGGCCAGGAGATTCCTCTTCCCTTAGCAATCTGTACATTTCAGACTTATTTTTCCCTATCGCTGTACTTCATGCAGTCACTTACATGGGTGAAGCCTGGCAGCACTCCTACTGCTCACTCTGAACTGAACAATCGCACAAGATGGAGACACAGAAAATCACCCCTTGATTTCTGAAGAGTTAAATTGCCTCTGCACACCACGTCAAGTTCCACTTGGAGTAAGCTCTGGTGTCTCGTGCATTTCTGCCGCTGGTTGTTCATTCTTACACCTTCTGTTTCTTGAGGAGAGACATACAGCATTCCAGCTGTTAATGGAAGAAGGGGGGCCCTGAAATGCTTAGTCACTTTTACTGGGATTTTGACTGATGACACAAAGGGCTGACAGAATACTTTAGTTAACATCATTCAGTAGAGGAGGGGGAGGAGAAGGTGGAGAAAGATTATATAAAATGGATTTACACTGCTTTTACAGCTGAGTTGTTTCCAGTATAATGTCACGCTCTTAGCATGGGGGATTCTGCATGTGTCATGATTCTACAGATGTTCTTGCACACTACATGCAGCTGCACTATTTGTCATGGGCAAATTTAATAGCAAGATGCTCGCTACGTGTTCCCTCTATTCTTAGTCCACAAAAAACACTGAGAGAAAAAAAATCCCAAACACTGCCTGATAGCTTGCTTGCTTCCCTTCTTCACAGCCTTTCAGAACACTCAAAAAACAGATTTTGGAAACACCATCTTTTACAGTAAATTCTGTGACACCGCAGTTGCAGCTCCATTACCTTTGCTAGTATGATTTGTCAACTGTATTCTTTCTAACATTTACAATGCTAATTAGACCATTTTAAGTACATGAAGAGGTCATATTCCTAACAGTGGGGGTTCTGCAAAAGGGAGAGTACTTTCTGCTAAGTTCTCTGTTCCACTGACGGCAGAGGAAACTCAGGAGCAGTCCATACCGGGATATTGCAGAGCCAAATGCTGTCAGAAATTGTACAGAGGCAAACTCCAAAGAGCGCTGCTACTCTCCGAATTTTCAAACCCTGGATCTTCTTTAGAAGTAGTATTCTTACTAAACTTTGTTTGTCCAAGGCCAGTGTGTTGTTCAGCTCCCAGCGAGGACCATACCTCTGGGTTCCAGGTTCTTGCAGATGTACCTAGGAATCAGAACAAGATTTTGCAAAATTAAAAGGAAAAACAGATATTTTTTCCTGTTGAAAAGCCTGTAACGTGCTGAAACATGGGCTGTCTGGTTAGTGGCAAGACAAGAAACCGAAGAACTGGCAGTGCAAGTAGAAATTTGGACTTCAAAGAAGGGAAATTGAGAGCTGAAGTAGGAGCACACCCAGCTAAACTGAGCAGGATAAAACTGGAGTGAAGAGGGTACAGCTGCAGAACAAGTTAGAAGTGGTACCCTATCAGTAAGTGTATGAACAAAACCAGGTGCTATAAAGGGAAAGTATGAATTTAGTTACTACAGTACAAGAGACACATTAACCTAGTGGTGCCAGTCCAGCGGAGGCTGGAGCAGGTAGCATGCAAGGAAAGGCTGAGGGAGCTGTGATTCTTCAGCCTTGAAAAGGCCAAGAGGGCGGGAGGGTTTACTGCTGTCTAAAAATACTGCGTAAAAGGCTACAGAGAAGACAGAGCCAGGTTCTTCTGAGGTGCACAAGAGCAGGAAAGAGGCAACCGGCAGATGTCAGAGCATGGAACATTCTGACCAGGGATTAGGAAAACTCTTTACCATGAGGGTGGTGAAATACTGGCAGAGGGGCCCTTGGAGACTGTGTCACTCAAGGTGAGGTTCCTCCAGACGAGGAGGACCGTATGTCCTCTCCTTCAGAGTGACCACGCTTAACAGATAACCAAGACATGAAAGTCTGAACTTGTGACATTAAAATATACACGTTTACTAGTATGGTTGAAACTCTGAGTGTTCATAAAACGTGGAAGCAAAGATGATCAACAATATTTTTTGCCATGGAAAATCGTATTTTTTAAATAAATGCACCATTTGTGTACTATTGTATCGAATGTATTTTAAAACATCTTGACTTCAGCCCATGGTGAAATCACTGCACATGTGTAAAATGTATAGTCATGTAACAAGTTGATGGAAATGTTATCAAGAAGCTGATTAGATAATTCTGGAAATGTGTAACAAGTGTTTCTGATATTAAAGATGTGCATCTGGGAACACAGACTGTCAAAGAAACAGAATATTCCAGTGAGTCTTTTCAGAAGAAAAGTCAGTTCCAGAAACTGTTGTGAATTACCTCATATGTAAAACCTGTCCAACAGTGTCTGTGTTTCTCTCTCTCTCTCTGTGAGATATATCTTAGATTCAAACATGAGATCCTAATTCTCTTATACCCATATAGGTTACACTATGGTCTCCTACAGCTACAGGAATTTTTAACAGTTCTGCAACCTATAGCTCCCATTTTAATAGCCACTGTACTCCTGTGCTGATTGTGCAAATTATATTGGTGATGAAAATCAAACACTTTTTGTTACCTCGTCTCCTGATGGCAATGAAGAAAACACAGGTCAGTCAGACCCTACAGATTATCCTGATGCAAGAGAAGACAGGAAAGTGTGAAAGCTTCCAAGACCTGCTGCTCAGTCATGATTCTGCAGTCACAGGATGGTTGCAACTCCTTGCTGAACTCTGCAATTCACAGACTGTCCAAAGGGACTTTATAGCCCAATAAATGTGATTGGGCCATTATGAGTAAAAAGCAACAAGGTTTGTATTGCCATGACCTTGTAGGGTCTCAGCAATTCCCTGGGTCTGTCTGGGCCTCAGTAGATTTCAACTTGGTTTAGCTGTGATAGCAATGTGCACCTCCAGCTGTGAGGTACTTGACGAGATTTGGTTTGACTCTAGTTCATAGCAGTAACAAATGGTTATTCGCTCTGGACTGAACTGCCTATCGCTCTAGGTTAAGTTGTGGGGAAGAGTGCAGACACAGATGGTACAAAGCCGTCATTTAATCACAGTAAGCTGGTAATATTAAGAAAACATAAAATTAAATCCAAGCAGACACCAGACTGAGGAGAAAGACATCCCCCTCCCATGAATATCACACTTCTGGGGATGACTCATCGCAACACTCCCCCATTCCTTTTGAGAAATACTAAAGTGTCAATCTTAAGACCTAACGAAGCACTGGAGGAGTAAGCACAGCAGTAGAGAACAGGGAAATTTCTGTGCAGTAATTTTAACTCTATTTTTAATGAAGCCTTCCTGGATGCATTAAGTAATTTTGACTACTAGACTGTTTAAAACATTAACTGGACTAACGATAAGTTCTTAGATCCATATATATTGTGCCTTTTGCCAAACAGAAGTCTTTGAGTGTAATACTGCATCTTAACATTGCCAGTATCTTTAAGGCTCTGGAAGCTGAAACAAACACCATAAAGACCGCTGAAGCTCGCAAGCACTTTTGGCTAGTTGCAGTCAACGTTGCCATGCTTTATTTTCTCATGGAAGAGCTGAATAAAATCAATCCAGGGAATTAGCTCTCACTCGAGGTTACCACTCAGGAAGATGTCAGTGTGACTGTGTGCCGCTGTTGTCATCTAGTGCTACCGCTGCCTTACACCTTTCTTTCCCTCCTGTCACAGGCTTTTACTGTTGTACTTCACAGGGCAGTGCAGCGACCAAAACCCTCCGACAACGTGAGGCTGAGTGTAAAGAACCCGACCGCCTGCACTGCGCCCTCAACTATCATCTGCATTGGTCTGTTTGAAAGAGGAAAGCTGACTTTCACAGCCCAGTCAGCTCTCCCGCGAGGGCATGACCCCTGCAGAAGCTCCCGTCTACGCTGTGTGCACAAACACCTGCACCTGTGGCCACGCAGCCCTCCGAACAGTCCTTTGCCTGACAGCCTCACTTTCTGCCTTCCGCCTTCTCCACCGTAGGAGGCAACAGGGACAGATTTGCCTACTTCTGCTCAGCCCTCCCTGCTGTAACTTGAGCTGTTCGTGCTGCTAACCGGCTCGAAAATTCCTCCCCAGGCAGCGAACGCTTTCTCCAAACAGAGCGTGCTCTCCACCAGCCCAGGCTGCTTTCTCATTAAAGACAGAAAGGCATGATCACAGGCATGGCTGCAGCTGGGGGCACCTCTGCAGGGACAGCCCATTTTCTCACCCTCCACTATCCATCCTCATCTCAAACACCAGGAACCGCATCTACTTTCAAAGTAGCTCTTCATGTCCCGAGTGCTGCTGCCACATGTAGATATTCCTCCTAGAATGAGCTGAATGGGAACAGCATTGTATAATGATCTCTGATTTAGCTTAAAGTGCCATCTTTTCCTTTGCTGCATTTTGTCTGTGAGAAGTATGCTGAGTCTTGTGCAGCTGTGTTCTTGCTCTTGTTCTGCACAGAGCTCTTCCAAGTTTTGCACCCTTACCAAGAGTTTCCTTCTTCCCTTTGAAAAGAGTGATAAATGGGTACAGAGTAGAGGAGCCCGAAGCCTGCACGGATGTGAGTCAGGACTAGGATGAAAATACTAACCCAATAAAAGAGGCTGCTTTGGCTTCCAGTGCATGTGCTGTAAGCCAGAAAGTGAAATTGCAAATGGAGAAGGGAAAGGGAGGACAAAGAAATTCACATTCAGCTGCTGACCCTACTTGCTTTCAGAGCACAGAGTATCTACTGTCCCACACTGTGAATCAGCCAACCAGCGAATTCCTGCCCAGCCTCCTCGAGGCCATCTGGAAGTCACCTGCAAGCATCTTGCACGAGGACGTGCACAAGGGCCGACCCCAGCAAGGTGCCGAGCACCTTCTGCTCCAGCTGAGGCTGGGGTGCTCAGTACGCTCACTGCCACGCGCGGCTGGGCCAGGCCCACCTTCGCCACGTTTTGATTGAGCTGGGTAAAAAAACCCAACAGTCCTACCTCAGAGAAAACGCGCTATATTTATTATCTAAAAACCAAGCGGCGTTAAACCAATTGCCATTGTCAGGCATGCCAACCTTTAGAACAGATCTAGCATTAAATCGTGGCTGTCTATAGGGAGTTCCCTTGGATCATTTGATCAAATTATGCTCTTAAAAGTACACTTCAAAAATGTCATCCTGGTGTAGGAGGAAAAGAAAGAAAATAAGGCAATGAAATTAAAGGAAATTTGGAGAAATGAAATGTTGTCTCGTGTATTTTGACAATGTAGACATCAGTAGGTTTGCCAGACGGATCAGCTTCAGATTTCAGATACAGCTTCAGCAACATCTGACTTGCGCAAAACAAGCCAGTCTGAAGCACAAGCTACCTAGCCACGTTCTTGGCTTTGCCCTCTTGAACCATTTCACAGGTTGATTTACACTCTAACAGCTCCGGCCGTGCTTCGCTCAGGCTGGAGGCCCTTCCCCAGCCCTTGGGAAGAAAGCTGGCAACTCTGGTCAACTCTGGCCATGGAAGTGCTTTAGGTAACAAGGTGGGCAGGCAGCAGGAGCAAAGGCACCAAAAGATGGGAAGATGAAGAAATGAGAAACTGTGAAAATGATCAGGTACAGACAACAAGAGGTATTGAAATGCGTGAAGGGCTGGGCCAGAGAAATCCCACTGCACCTATTGTCTGACTGTTACCTTGCTTTGCCACCAGCACACTGTGGGTGCCTTTCCTTCGCTGACATCTGCTGCTGCACCCCGCTACTTTCAACAGTAAGGTATAACCAAGGGATCCGTGGGGTCTTCAGCACCTGCAGCGAGTTAGGAAAAAAGACGTTCTCTTTGCACGTTTGGATCTTAAAGAGTTTACTGGAGTGGAAGGGTTTTGGTGGTATTGGCACTGTTGGGCTTTTTACTTGTGAATGTGACAAATTTGACTGTGACACCTAAGAAACATTCTTACAGGCTCTTTTGAAACAGGCTTATACTTTGATACCGACTGTCTAGCCTCACACAACACGCTGTGACTTGATTTTGCAAGGCAATGAGGCACCAAGTAATAGACACGGGTGTACTGAATTCAGGTTGGAGCATCTAAACATCCATCCTCTCGTTTGATTTTCCTAAATCTTTCTGACCCAAGCACCTAAATATCCTTAGTCTGGTCATGTTCCACACCTTGACCATATGGTCCTCTACCAGAGAACAGAATGATTCCAGGCAATTAAGGCACTTGCCCATATCCATTTCATCTGCAGATCTTTGGAGGTGCAAACAAAACACTGGATGGGGAAGACTTGCTAATGCTGATAGTGCTTCAGATCGCTTGATAATCTTTTTCCTGTGTTAGCTGTTGCTGAATGGAAATCAAATGCATGCGTGTTAGGGCTAGGAACAGATGGCACTTCTGTTCTGTGCGGAAGAAATAGGGGCAAAGGGGCAGCAAAGTTGAACCTCCCCCCTTCCCTGTCTTACCAGGATTCATTGTGTTGCCCTCCTGTTGCAGTTGGCTGTGACTCTTTCTTGTTATAAAGAGATGTCAGAAGTTAGAGAGAGGCAGACGATAACCTTAAATCCTTTCCTGCGTTTCACCAGGATTCTACAAAAAAATAAAAAATAAAAAAATAAAAGCCAGCTGAGGGAGTCGGAGATGTCAGTGAGGCATTACACAAAGAACTTGATACATCTGTTGACCTTTCTTCTCCCTCCACCCTTCTCCTCTAAGACGGATTTAGTAGTAGTGGGTGCTTAGTGCTATGAGTGCTTTCTTTAAAATAATTTAGATGCTATTGTCTGTCTGCCACTCGGAAAACATAGCTGTTTCACTGAGCCCCTGCTGAAACAGAAAACAGAGGGTTTGTTGAAATGCCTCCAAAAACGCACCAAAATTTCATTCTTTTCCTTGTCAGCTGAAACCCGTCTTGTTCTTGCCTTTCCAGTCTTTTGTTTTATTTTTTTAACTGTACTTTTGTATTCAGGGTCTTTTCATTCTTCTCTCCTATTTTACGAATGGCGTGTGTGGTATTAAGAGCTGAAGGCAGAGATGAGAGAAGTGTTTTGAACTGACTAATTTGCAGGCAAGAAATAAAGCTCTTGTAAGGTGGTCCCAGGGGTATCTTCCCCATGAACACTATTTGAAATGACATGTAATCTGGTACATTTCAAAGGCAAAACATTCCCTAGTCTAAAGTATCTTCACCAGCCAGGGTTGGTTTACCTGTTTCCAGAGAATAATAAACTCCACTGAGGACAAGGAAACTCCTTCCCTCCCCTCTCAAAATTCCTGTTCTTTTTCAGAGGGGCGACTGCAGCCAACCGTTCATTTCTGTCCCATCTTTTGCTGCTCTGATGGCTTATAACTCAGTGCTCGCTACCAATACATAGCTGAATGCACTTCTGGATTAAATAGCGAGTAACAGAATACAGCACATCCCTGTACACCACACAAATAATGGTGTGGAGCTCCTTTTTTGTTTTTACAACAGTGGAAAATTTACATCCGGTTCTTACAGGTTCCTACAATTTTAAGCATTTCACCATAGATCTTTGAACTGGTAATTTCTTAATAGAAACTGTTCCTCCTCTGGAGAAATCTGAGTTCAGCTGACCTTAGAATATTGTATTAATACCCTTTCTCAGCACAACTCAGTGTTTCTAGCCTTGTTGACATACGGAAAGGCTTACACACAAAAGCCCACATTTTGTGAAGGCAGACATTTCAGAAAAGCCCTTCGGTTAGAATTTTGTCCGTATTTTGGTGAAGGTTTAGCTGGTCTTGCAAGCTGGCACACTTCATCATCTGTGGACTGACTCATGTACTATAAGGAACGTTTCTATATGCGTATGCTTTAAGCTTGTGATACCCAGAATCTGAATTGCATGGGTTTAAAAGCTTCAGAAGTGTTTTAAACATAGAATGTGGCCACACATACAACCCAAATATAATTCAAAAATTAACACTGATAATGATAACAAATCTTTTCTATTAATTTCACCATTGTTCTGTCCTAAAGCTTTTCGTTACAAAAAAAGAGACCGATGCTTTTTGAAGACTCTGAAATTATACTGACCACTGTTTCAACAGTTACTTGATTTTCCCCCTAACTCTGCACGGAGAGAAGTGAGGGTGTGGTCTGTCTGTAATAATGATCATCCACATTGATTTTTAAAAGTCAAAAACTTTAGTTACATTGATTTTCAAAATCCATGTGCTGGTGCTCAAATGCACTGGCTCTACACAGTATTTTTTCAAGTGTGGACAACGATGAGTACCTTTTCTTACCTGAAGAGAGAGAGTGAACGCTCCTGGAATGGATAAGCAGGAGTGATGGAGTTGGAATGTCCAGAAAAGGGAAATTTCTAGAAGCATGAAAAGCAGAAAGTCCTCTCCTGAGGCCGGTAACGATGTCAGGCAGCAGACTGGCCGGGGTGACCTGTGCTGTCTGTCTGCGTTACCAGCCTCAGCCTGCTGAAGGTCAGATCGTGCACTGCCAGCGACCCCAACGTCTGCTGTACTGGGGTCTTACCACATGGGAGTCACGATAAAATATTATGCCCCGTGGATGGGTCTTGCACCTTCACCGTTGTTTTCCCAGAGGCTCTGACAAGTGTAATTCTTAATTTATGGGAACTTTGCCCCAAAATGTGTCCAGTGTTCACAGAAACTTTTGAAGAAGGTAGTGCTGTTCCCCAGTAGGGTTTATCTCCTGGACTGGCCCCCTTAACGATTCTGAACCATTAGATTAGTCTGGACTAGACCCTTTGGCTGACAATCATAAGAAAACACAGCATTTACCATGAAATAAACGAGATTCCTACCAAATCGCTTAGCAATACCACCGGTCTTAGCTATTCTAACTGCCACAACCAGAGAAATAAACGAGGCCTTCCCATTACCACCGAGTGCCGTCGCATCTTCACGCACAGACGACGCTACAGCTGGAACACATACCATCTGACCGAAGTTACAGTGCTTGACTCAGACAGCTGCCTGGGTGGATGCCGGCTGCTTTTGAGAGGTAGCTGTCCGCTCCCCTGCGTTTTACTAGCACCAGCCAGCAACCCTGCACACCTACACTTGGGCACCAGATCTGACCCGACTGCATAGCTGTGCCGAAAACTTGCTAACCCTCCTCTGGCCAAACTACCTCCTAGTGCCAGCGCGGGGACTTCGGCTCAGCACCTTGTACTGCCTGCGCGTGCCGTTACCCGTAGCGAGACGTTAAGTTCATTGCTGCTTTTTTCTTTTGCTACACATCCAACATACCCGCCTCAGTGTGCACCGAAATATTTAGATAGGCAATAGGTAGGGAATCCAGTGGCAGGAACCAATTGCTCCACTCCCGGGTGGCTTTTCAGCCACAGCAGTATTTCGCTAACAGGGAACACCTAGCCAGAAAGCAATACAATGTCCTAGCTCAGCTGATTTATCGCAACTGCATCTTTGAGGGCTGTTTTTTTGCTTTAGTGACTCATGCGATGTGGTGCCATTCAAACACCGGGTGCAGAACACATGCTCGTTCTGAACCCTCATTATTTGGCTCCAAATACTACAGTATATTGTTCTGTTTAGGGAACAAGTTTGAATTTACCATTGACTCAGGAGAACTTCACAATGTATTGTTGGGTCAAGGACAGGAAGCCGTAGCAGAAATAGCTATGGAAAAAGCATCAAAAGAAGGCCACTGGGTTATACTTCAAGTCAGTCAAAGCTCTTCATTACATCAGCGCTGCATTGCAGTGTTAAAAAGTGAAGCTTTTCAAAATAACATGCGCCTAGAGGAAAGAGTACTAAATAATGAGTTAAAACTTCCTTTGTCTTCGCCACAAGGGAAGCACGCACCTTCGTCTATATATGCGAGCGTCACCGAATATCACACAAAATATGGATTGCAACTGTCTTGTGTGTAGGGAGTCAACTAACATATTTTCCCAAGCACATGATATCTGATTTACTAATTTATTATCCATTAAAAAAAAATCCCTCGGTAAATAAATGTGCAGCAGAAAGAATTGTTACGCTGTATAATCAGATGAATAGATACAAACAGGGAAGATTGCTGTCATTATGCAGTATATTGTGCTAAACAGATGCACCCGATTTTTTTTTTCAA
Organism: Eurypyga helias; assembly: GCF_000690775.1. Lineage (NCBI taxonomy): Eukaryota > Metazoa > Chordata > Aves > Eurypygiformes > Eurypygidae > Eurypyga > Eurypyga helias. The sequence continues at coordinate 50,077 of NW_010267605.1, forward strand.
ATATTGTGCAATATCAAACTGCTTCCTTATGTCTGGGTTTTTCTTGTATCAATAAAATGTTTCATATTTCAAATCAATAGCTCACTGGGAGGCCTATTTTTGTCTCCCTTCTCCTCCCCCCCTCCCTCCCCATCTCTGAATATTTATTTTGTAGTGAAGTGGCTCGACACGTTAGAGAAATGACTGAAGAACGCCGGGGAAGGAAGTCAGCAAGGCGATGGGTTTGGAGTGCGGGGAACCTGCCCTTTCTCCTCAAGAACACCTCATGCCAGGGGGGATTTGGGAAACCTATTAAAATAACTGATAACCCACTTCCTGAAATCCTGCCTGATCACCATGGTGCACTGGATAAACCTGACCAGGCAAGTAAAACACCACAGAAATAAAACTTTAAAAATGGGACTCTTAAACTTCTCATTTTAAAGCCACCTGAATGGTGGCTTTAATACCTTTACAGGGTATGCAATAACGACGCAAATGCATTTTGTTTCTTCAAGGTTTGTTCCCATATATTAGCGTGAAATACCTGCACGTCTATCGCCAAAAAACATCAAACAAGAAACGACTTCTTTTCGTTTCAAAGCACCACATACAGCTTCTGGTTAAAAACATGCCTGCGCGCGCGGGAAACAAAGATTCTGCAGTCACTACAGATAACTACTGTATTTGGGCTTAGCCTAGCCTAGTTTGATTTTCCTTGGAATGCGAGAACATGCTTTTTCTGTGTCTCTGGAACCTCTTTTGCATATTCTGAGCGAGCCGTGCACTGGAATCGGGGTTTCAGCTGAGGTAAATCAGTGAGGTTCACTGTGCCAATTTGTATTGCTAAGGATTTGGTCCGAAATGTTTGGATCGTAAGTTAAGAGGAAAGAGTGCTTTGGCTGCTAGGTTATCCTATTTTCCTCTGCCCTTTCTAATCTTTGTTTTGGAAGGCTTTTAACAAAAACTGCTTCTGTTACGGACTCCCAAAAGATGCCTACAGACGCAGGTGTATATAGGTAGCGATTACAGGGCACGATCAACGACACGGTCAAAGGCATCAGGTACGTCTCTGGAATACGTCTGTACTGAAGAAAGCACATCAGCCGGGGTGCCAAGAAACTCAACAATTGCCAAAAAAAGATTGCTTTTCGACTGTC
>NW_010267606.1:0-1113 GCF_000690775.1 Eurypyga helias
CCAAACCATTCTATGATCACCTGGAGAATAGGTTGAACTTTTCCCATTCCCTCCCCTTCCAACATCTCCCTGTGTAAGGTCTGTGGCAGGAGTGAAGAGACAGAACCTCACTCGCACTCTGCTCCACTACTTTTTTTTTTTTTTTTTCCCCTTTATGAGCAAAACTGTGTTGCAAACAACCCTGCTTTCTGTCTCTGATGTGTTACAACTCAGTCTTAACATAGAAGTCTCTCCCCTTGGATCTAAGTATTGATTTTTTTTTTTAGCTGAAACTGTAAAACCATCCACCACACTTTATATTAGATCATCTGGTCTCTCTTAACAAAACTCTGCAGAACAGTTTAGACTAGGTGGTGGGGTTTTGCCCCAAGTTGAAGTCAAGTCCTAGCTAGAAGTGTACAAAAATACCTGATATATGTTACTGGTTTTTTTCAGGTAGCTGGGCTGACACTGAGACAGAACTATCATAACTGGTTTTGACAAGACCAGTATTTCATTTATTTGCAGGGATGTTATTTAAGATACTAGGTTTTTCTTCACAGTTTTTGTATTGAAATGCCTAAAAAAGCAACTTGACCTGTTTTTTTGAATCCTAACCTAAGTTCTTGTTCTTTTTAAAGGAGTTTCTGCAGTGGGAACCACAGCAATCAAGGAGGGAAATACTCTTATTACAGATACAGATTCTATGCATGCTGAACGTGCTGTTGAAGCAAATGAAAACTTTGACCAAAAAGAACAAAACCAAACATTGCAGTCTCTTTTCTCCTTGCTCCGTGAAGAGGTTGAGGAGATGGATTCAAAGATACTGCCTCTGTGTCTCCATGAGGTATTTCTTATGATTCTAGGTTGTTGTAAACAACTTTGGTTTCGTAAAGACCTTTATTCGTTAGGAAAAAATGCATTAATTCGACATATGCCAATATTCATATCTGGGCAAGGTATTTTGAAGTATAACAGGTGGTCAAGGCTAATATCTCCTCTAAGGTCTTCCAATATATGTTAATTATAAATTGCCTTGAAAGCATATTCTGCAGTTAAAGGAGATTCTTAAGGATAGGTTTATAAGTCCCCAAATGATGAAATTCTAGTTTGGCAGGAAGAGTTAGGAAAACC
>NW_010267606.1:1144-12297 GCF_000690775.1 Eurypyga helias
TTAAATATGGTTTGTAAGACACTGGTATAGACACAAGACAGCTGATGTCTGAGTAACGTTTTAAATCTGGAATTATATTTTACTGTACAGACATCTTTCTAGCATGAATGCTAAGATTCAAGGTTTCTTTGTGTATACATTTTTATAGCATAGTCGCCACACCTGTAAGAGCAAAGGAAATACTGTTATTTGAAAATCAGTCTCTCTTATTAACTGGCCAGTACTTTTTTCTTTCTGGAGATTATGATGCAAGATGAATATGTTGATAAGGCTTGACACAGTATTAATTTATAGTTTAGCTGTGTCAAGCTAACAGTAGACTACAAGATTTTTGTTTGGCTGTAGCATCTAATATGGGCTATATATATAGATACTGTACGGTGTCTGATTTGACTTAGTTGCATTATCTTTATTGTGGAAAATTGGATGATTGTGACATTTTAACCTTCTAAACTGTAAGACTCTTGCATAATTATTTTCTTTAATATAAATAATTATATTTGAGAAAGAGGTTTCTCTATAATTGCAAATTATAGATAATCTACATTTGACATAATTTTAATTTTTTGTTTGCAATCTGTGTTTGAGTGAAAATATTTTATATTGTTCTAAAGCTTAATTGAAACTTTGCATTAGGATTGTAATTTTAGGTATGTACGTTTGTACTTTTAGGTATGCGGAATTTGGTGGTTGTTAATGAGTCAGTACAAAGGTCTGTTTTGGAAAACAACACAGTTAAGGCAAAAACTTCAAAATGCTTTACAGACTTAAGGAGTGTCATTGAACATGATGGAGGTGAAATCTGTCAGCTGCGTTTTAGATGAGGAAGCCAAGCCCTAAGGGTAATAACCTTCTGAAAGTCACACAGGAAACATGACAGAACTGAGAACAGAATCTGCATTTCCAGATGCAGACATAATCAAACACCATTTCTTCTTTCTTAAGAAATATCAAACATTTTAAATGGAGCGTTTGAAAGAAAGCTAAGAGAACTTAGAAGGATCATAACATACTTTTTACTCTGGGGAAAAAAAATAAAGGATTTTGACGATAGCATTCATGTTTTCATGTAAAGTGAGTCTATTAATAATTTTTTTTCCTTTTCCAGCAAATTAACCTGTCATCTGCAGTCTTCTATTCAGATTGCTAATACAGGTCTGCCAGTAACTTCCTTTCATGACAAGTCTAGCAAATACTCTTCTATCACATTCTCTTTTTATTTTGTATGACAAAATTCAGTGTAAAATGAAGAGCTGTGTCAGATGTTCTAGACTGCTAACAATCCACATTGTTAGTGGGAATCCTGTATTACATATTTAAAGACTGTGGCATATTAGGGGCTGTTCTAAGGTTTAACTTTTAATTAAAATAGGATTTCCTGTCTTGAATGGGATTCATGTGATTTGTTTAGCATTTGTTACAGAATCTGCGACGTACTCATATATAAAACACAGATAGTTTTGGCAGCTCTAGAAATCCTTAGGAGACTGTTATGGATAGCAGACAAAATATGCAAAAAAGAACCTTAGAATCAGTCACAATTCTGTTTTGGAGTTACTGGGCTCAGATTGGTCTAGCAGTTAGTAATAAGGCTGAGAGTCAGGATGTCATGGTTTAACCCTGGCCGGTAAGTGAGCCCCACACAGCCAGTTGCTCACTCCTCCCCGTGGTGGGATGGAGAGGAGAAAATACAAGGAAAGGCTCGTGGATCAAGACAAGGACAGGGAGGGATCACTCACCAATTATGGTCACGGGCCACACAGACTCGACGTGGGGAAGAAAAATCAATATAATTAGTTACAAACCAAATCAGATCCAAAAACCTTCCCCTGCCCTTCCTCTCTTCCCAGACTCATCATTTATTTCTCTCCCTCCTCCCCCCAAGTGGCACAGGGGAATGAGGAATGGTGGGGGGTGTGGTCAGCCCATCACACCTTGTCTCTGCTGCTCTTTCCCCCTCAGGCGGAGGGATCCTCACACGCTGCCCCTGCTCCAGTGTGCGTTCCCTCCCACGGGAGACAGTCCTCCACCAGCTTCTCTGACATTAGTCTTTCCCATGGGCTGCAGTTCTCCACGGACTGCTCCAGCATGGGTCCCTCCTGGTGGGGTGCAGGCCTTCAGGAGCAGCCTGCTCCAGCATTGCCTTCCCATGGCGTCACAGGTCCGCAGAGTCCAGGTGCAACTGCCTGCCCTGGTGTGGGGCCCTCCTCAGGGTACAGGGGGGTCTCTGCTCCCCCGTGACCCTCCATGGCTGCAGGGCCACAGCCTGCCCTCTCACCACGGGCTGATGGGAACCCTTGCTCCAGCCACCTCCTCCCCTCCTCTCTGCACTGACCCACATGCCAACCTGTCTGTCCTTCTCACATCCCACTCTTCACTCCAGGTTCCTTTGTTTTCCCCTCTTAAATATGTTGCTCGCAGAGGCACTGACTGGCTCTGCTGTGACCAGAGGCAGGGGCCGGGGGGACCACCGACGAGTAGGTCCGGTGTTAACCAGAGAAGCTTCTAGCAGCTTCTCGCAGAAGCCATCCCTGTAGCCCCTTCCCTGGCTACCAAAATCCTTCCACACAAACCAAATACAGGAATATGCAGCTTGTAATCTAGACTCCTCTATCAAGTTGCGGTCTGTTTTGAGTAGTCGTCTTCAGACTTTTACAGAGTGCCCGCTTGTGAAACCCTTCAAATTGAGTGTCTGAATTGATATGCCCTGAAGATTGAGCCTGTGTGCCTCCAGGGAAGTCGTTGGAGCGCCAGCTATGAGGTGTCTCAGCCTGTTCAGCTATCAGGGTGCCCACAATTACTAGAAACATTTTGCAAGCATGGCCCTTGCCTCACCATGCATGTCAAATAGGCTGTCCCTGAAGATTAATTATTTAATGCTTGTAAAGGTCACTGATACGGTGTAGTTCTGTGTAACAAAATATTTTTACTTCTAAAGTTTGTATTTTTTGTATTTTATTGCATTTGTAAACCAAGCCATCAATATTCATCAGCTTTCTAGGAAAGCTTGCCCAGTTTTCTAGCAAGCACAAATAACTTGTTATTGCAAATCTCAAATATTAGTAGTCTACAGGGAGGAATTGGAAGAAATATGTTTTGGTTACCAAATTAGATTTTCTACCCAGTGTTATGCCTTTTCCTTTCCAGGTATCAACTCTGTCTTTTCTATAATACCCCCTACCACCAACTCAAGAGTTGGTGAAATTCTGATTCTAATTAGAAACATGCCTGTTTTATGTTTGTCTGTGGATACTTGAGTTCTCAGAGCTGCTTGCGTGGACTTTAATACAATGGTGTCTTTGCCCTTTTGGTCCAAGAAATAATCTTTATGCCTGTTTGTGTGTTTTGTGGGGAGGGGAACAAAACCAAAGAAACCCAAACAAAAAGAAACTTTTACTTGATTAACAGAGAACGTATTTTTTTCTAACAGGCATTTTTACTTTTTTTCTGGAAGTTTTGCTTGTAATTTTGGCTTTGAAATAGCTGTTTGAAAGCAAAAGCATCACTAGGAAAAGGATAGTAAATCTATTCCAGTAATCTGCAATTACAATATGTAGCTTTGACATAGCAATAACTTGGTATAGCAGAACATCATTTTCTCTTCTGTTTGCATGCCCATATTCGTGGTTTATACACAGCTTCTGTGTATAAATCCTCGGTGAGCATACATTTACTGTTCCTTTTGGCAGTGACCTCTTAAAGATAGGTGTTATAAAATTACCCAGCTAGGGTGAAGTTGCTTTTTAAGACGTTGCATCTAGACATCTGGAATGCTTAGGTATAGAGATCCCTTGTTCAATTCCTAGCTGCTGGCCAAGGCAACAGCTGTTACAGCAGCATTTAATGTCAGCATACACATTTTGTTAAGCTACAAGTGCTGAAGGTTGACTAGGTATTCAAGTATTTTATATGTAGTCTGTCTTACGTCTGACTTTCCTGGTCTTCAGTAACTGCTTTGGAATGAATTTTGTTCTCTATATTAAGCCTCCTTAGCACTTGGAGCTGTAAATTCAACAGGTTATGTTTGCTTATTTCTTGTGTCTACGCCCTGGTATTTCTTTGGTTTGACATATCTGTATTAACTCAACATCCATCTAAAAGAAGAAGTCTTGAAGAATTGTGATTTTTAGGGTTTTTCTTTTAATGGTCATCCTTGACAGAGCTGTCTTGTTACAAATCCAGTTTTCATTGTTCTGTTTTAGAAATGTCAGCCTACGGAGGAAGAGCCACAAATTTGTTTCATGTCATAACAACTACAGTGCAAATCAAAGAACTGCTCTCTGGCTTAGCTCCATGTCTTGCTCTATTGTTGAAGAGCTTCACATATCAAGATGTTAGGCTTAGTGAACTGACACATGAAGTAGAGGATCTTTAAATCTTTTTAACACAGCCAAGCAGCTTCAGGAAAGGAAGTGGCAGAAGGCTGCTGCAGTGGTATTGTCTGCCTTCTGCAGGTAGACTAGTAGTAACACAGAAAAAACCTAAGAACTTGAGTCCTTTTATGTTTACCTTATTAATTTCAAATATTCATATTGTACATATTTCTATGTATTTGAAATATTTCTTGCAAGTAATTATTGTAAATAGGGCATAAATAGGAAGGTCATTGGCATATCTGATGCTGTAATAGGTGATACTTTCAGTGTCTTTTTTTCCAAGATTATTCTTTTCTCATCAGTCAGGAACCCTCCATTACTCCATTTTATCTAATTGCACTGTAATGCTCGGGGGAGCTCAGCAATGGTCTCAGTTTGGTCAAACATAAGGAAACAGTGGTCACTAACAGAATTCAAACTCTTCAACTCGTATCAGTAAACACAATAATTTTGTTCTAGGCCATTTTAAACTTCCCAATATGTTCATTAAAAAAGTTTCCGCAACATTTTTTTGTTGTAACAAAATAAAACCCAACTAACATTTGAGCAAATCCATTTGTGTGAGAAGACTTAGTATTTCTGTGTGGTTTGATATTCTTTTTAAACATCTTTCCTAGAATAAGAATACATGCATTTATTCTGACGTTGTATTTTACCCAAGCTAAATACAAACCTGCAAAGCAGATGTTTAAAACAATAATAATAAAAAGTTCACTTTATATTTACCTATATATATCTATTTTATAATGAAAATTATAGAATCCTAATTTTTCTTTTCCTTTTTTTTTTTTTTTTTACTTTGACAGATAGCTGAGACCTATTTTCAAGAGGAGGAATGTATCCTTTTACTTGTAGAAATTGTTACGTGATAGTAAAATAAGTTGGCGTGATGAAACACAGAAGACAAATGCTTTACCATTGACTCACAGGTTGTAGGTCAGGGTTAGGAAGAAGTGAACAGCCATAATTTACCCATGAGTAAATGTACACTATGTTTGCAAGTCCTTCTTAATCAGACAGATGGAATAAGAGTTAGGTTATAAATCCACTTCCAAAAGCTGTACTGATACAATCATTAGTAGCTGTGCACAAACAATAAAGTAGGAAAATGTTTTCAAACAACGTCTGTTTTTATAGGATAAGTTCTGTTCTAAGTATTAGTAACTGGGAATACGTCCCATCAAGATAAGGTATGTATTCTGTTATACGAAATGGGGCACTGTTGTATTAAGAATAAAATTATCACAACAGTTGATTAGAATATGTCCTACAAGTGTCTAGATTAGAATAAAAATACCAAACAGACTGAGCTAACAGAGATCAGCAACCTCCAAACAATAGCAACATGTTGTTCTGCACACGCTAATTAGTCAAAATTGTATCAGAGTAGTTTGAGAAACTGTTGTAGGAAAATATGGGCAATTGCTTCTGGGAACAGCTAGTACAGTGGTTCAGTTTATTTTGATTTGTTCCTAGATAATACAAATAATTTTGGTCAAAAAGTTATAATAGTTGAACTGCTGCTAATTACTCCAATACATTTCAGTAATTGTGGGGGAGAATAATCATATTAAACCTTAAAGCAAAATTATATTTTTAGAAAAGGTGGACTGAGTTTTCATCTTTTGCTTTTAAGGGAAAATGATCAGACTGTAAAAAGAAGAGGCAAGAGTGGTAAGCCCTTAAGGTGTATGTGATTCACTAAGGTGAGTCATAAATTACAGAATCTGTGCATACAGCTTATTTCTTTATTATGTAATTTGTTACAAACAGAATACAGCAAATAGGCAATTGTAATGGTTAAATAACAAAGCATAAGAAACCTGGAAAGGTATCCTTGGAACTTAGCCAAATTATATTAGCCTGCAGTACAAACCCAGAGAAATAAGTCTAGCAATATTATAAAAGTAATACATAAAATATCCATCACTGTCGTAGAAGACTGTACTTCTGTCTTAGTCATCCTAATTCAAAAGCATCCATCAGAAAATCCAAAATATAGAGCACAAATTAAAGGCATGGAAAAATTCTGTAGTAAATTATAGCTCTGCAGGGGGAAATAGAGTAAATTTTAAAATGCATTCAACAGTATGATAGACAGTTTTTCTTCCATAGAAGTTGCTTTAATCGAAGGGTGCTGTATTTAAAGCTGGTCAAAGGAAATATTTTTAATGCAATGTACACCTGATGTGTGGAATTCAACACCGCTATATAATACATATTTATGAAGGATATCTCCTCTGTACTTGCAACCATCAGTTTCCTGAGGTTAATAAAGAACTTACTTGATCATGTTGCACTGTATTAATTATCCATGACAGGCATTTTAATTCGTCCAGTGTAGAACTTCATATTAACAATAATTCAGGGTTTGTTGCTGTGATCCTCTACGGCTATCTCTCTGATCTGTAATTCTGTTTCTAATACCAGATTTCTTGAAGGCAAGGAATATTCTTTCCATTAATATTGTTCATTAGCCATGCTAGGTGTATGTTGAATGAAGTTAACAAGAATAACAAGTACTGGTTGTGTATAATTACTCCAGTATTTAATGAGTATGATAATGTAAAATATTTTTTCTATATTACTAAGAACCTTGTTCGCTGTACTTATGTTCTCATTGTGCTGTAAAATTAAATTTCAAATCGCTGGCAAAACATGGCTTTAAACAACAACTGACAACTCGGGCTTGTGGAACTAGAATTATTCTGAGTATGACAAAATATATAACTATCAGTATACCTTTGTGAATATATTGATAACCCTAAGGGAAGAGAAGAAAAGAAAGCAGAAGCTTCAGAAAGAAGACGAAAGGTGAACTCAGCTGTCCAACGGTGTTGTGTACAATGGCTGAAATGGGGAAGGGTATCTTTTTGAAAGTTTGAGTTGGGGAAAATTTTTAAATACTGGCTCCAGCTGGTTGATAGAAAGGAGACGAAGCATTTCCAGTTAGTTATGGTTATTGACATATAATTATGTTTCTTGAGAGATACATGCTTATATTTGTACAATTGTTTTGCCTTTGATTTCCCAGAGATTTCATTTTCTGATGGGTTGTCAGCATAATAATACTTTGCTTGTTTATGTTCTAGAAAAACTTCTGTTGGACTTAAGGCATGTGGGAAAAGGTAACTGCTGAAGAGAACAGGGTTTTCATTTTTGGAAGTTTTCTCAACTTGTTTTACTTTTTGCTTGCTGTTTTCACGTCTGCTATTATTTTCTTCCTTGCACAGAAATCTGGGTGCTAGTCATTATTCATTTTGATTCATTTATGTCAAATTTCAGGTGCATAATGATATCCCTTTCAAATATGGTGCCAAATACAAATAAGTTATAACATGTCCATATGTGTGTGCATTTTTCTTTAACCGCCCATTCAGACGAGAAGGCAATGAAGTTCATTCAGCTTGAACGACTGTATCATGAGCAGCTGCTTGCAAATCTTTCTTCCATACAGCAGCAGTGGGGTGAGTACAGGCTAAGCTAGAACAGCAGAAAGAACAGTTAATTGGTTTTGTATTTCTAAATAATAGAGCATACTTCTTGTCATTTTTAAAATGTTATATAGCAAAAGCGGTATTTATATCAGAATTTCTCTGAGCTTGTTGTGAAAAAGGTATTCCTGCTTCAGATTTCTTCTCTCACATTTCATAGAATCATAGAATGGTTAGGGTTGAAAGGGACCTTAAAGATCATCTAGTTCCACCCCCCCTGCCATGGGCAGGGACCCCTTCCACTAGACCAGGTTGCTCAAAGCCTCATCCAGCCTGGCCTTGAACACTTCCAGGGATGGGGCATCCACAGCTTCTCTGGGCAACCTGTTCCAGTGCCTCACCACCCTCTCTGGGAAGAATTTCTTCCTGACATCTAATCTAAACCTCCCTGATTTCAATTTATACCCATTACCCCTTGTCCTATCACTACAGGCTCTTGTAAAAAGTCCTCTCCCAGCACCCTTGTAGGCCCCCTTCAGATACTGGAAAGCTGCAATGAGGTCTCCTCGGAGCCTCCTCTTCTCCAGGCTGAACAAGCCCAGTTCTCGCAGCCTTTCGTCATAGGAGAGGTGCTCCAGCCCTCTGATCATCTTCGTGGCCCTCCTCTGGACTCGCTCCAAGTGGTCAATATCCTTCTGATATTGAGGGCTCCACAGCTGGACGCAGCACTCCAGGTGGGGTCTCACAAGAGCAGAGTACAGGGGCAGAATCCCCTCCCTCGACCTGCTGGCCACACCTCTCTGGATACAGCCCAGGATACGGTTGGCATTCATGAAAAAGTTGCAAATAGTTTGTCACTCTTTATTCTATTAATGGAGACTTTGACTGATCCACAGTTGTTCTGATCTTATTTTTGGTTTAGGGTTGCAAATCTGATGTGATGAAAATAGTATGTTGTGAAAAAATACAATGCTTTTCTTGCACAGTCTGAAACAAGATTGTGGAGCGTACACAGAAGAGTTGTCAATATTTCTCCATTAATAAGTTTTCACATTAATAAGTTTTATGTTAAGCAAATACTGCTTTTATAATACTTTGGCTGAAAATTATTTTTATTTAATTTAGAAAGAAAATGGAAAGCAGCAGTTCCTAGTCCAGTTACAACACTGAGGAATTCAGCTAAAGAACTGAGTGGTGAAGAGCTGGAAAAGCTTACTCGAGTTTGCTCTTCACATCAACAGTAAGTATAAGAATATATCATTACTTTCCCAGTACAAATATGTTAGCGCATATGTTGTCTACTTGCTAGTACAGGTGTTTTTAACTAACTAGTCAGTGTCAAAATAGAATTTGCATGCCAGTGACTTCAGTGAATTTGGTTATGAAGTGGTGGTTCTTTCTGATATGTAACGGAAATGTTTCCATTGCCATCAGTTTTCACAATGTTTTAATATGGTTTGAGGAAAGTATAGGGACTAAATCTGAACTGTTTTCAGCTAATCATTACTTTGGCAGAAATGGAATTTTGAATTTTAGTATTGTCAGCCCAAGTAAAAAACCGAGTGGTGTTAATTGAGGAAGAGAGAGCCTGTAAATCTGATGATGGTGCTTGTGTCTAATACCTGATGTTTTAATTGTCATTTTTAAATGCAATTGCCCAGCATCTCAGACTCCAGAACTCCCATCTACCCTATAGGATTTTATTTCCAAATTTTTCAAGTTTTTTGACAATACCCTAATGGTTTAAGTCATTCTCGTTATCTTCTGTTGAGTTTATACAGGTGTGTAAACATTACGTGATCCTGTAGTTCCCTAGTGTGGCAGTATTCTGAGCAGTTGTGAAATCTTAGTTGGTACCTGCTTTGCCTGATTCATCAGCTTCCTGAATTAGTGTATCACAGCATCAGAAACTCTTGGACAGTGCCTAGGGTGCTCTCCTGGGTAGTAACAGGTACAGGGTTGTACCCGTCAGGAAGGAGAAGATATGTTATTTCATGGGTGAATGTCCCACCTACTAGACACTGGGTTTAAGGGACAGATAGAAAAAATTACACCAGCTGCCACTAAAAAATTATCGGCCAACGATAATAAGGAAACTAACCACATTCGAAGGCTGTGACAAGACCAACCTGTGTTAGGGCAGATGCTCTCAATCAGATGGGGAGAGACAACTTTTTCAAATACATTTGCATAGGCTTGGTCAGTCTGGATGCAACAAAAGCCCAACTGCTCCTGTTGTTCATAGAGCGTGATTCGATTTCCACATTTTTTCCTTCTGGGTGACCGTACAGAAGTTTAAAAGTGTGCAGGCTGACAGCCAGAACCCAGCCGGGGATTGCGTGTTTGTAGTCTGGATGTGTTTGGGAGGGAGCCCCTGGAAAGCCCACTCCTGGTTTTCCACTGGAGGAGGAGGCGGCTCTAGCACTGTAGCTGCCTGTTTACACCCACGGCCTGCTGCTGCTGCTGAGAGATTGCACTCTGAGCACCCACAGGTTCCTCAGCCTACATTTCCTTGCACATGACCTTGCAAGCCCACAGAAGATTTAATCTGTTGCGGTTTATATGCTGCAGCCAGCAGTGCCTCCCTGTTGTCACCTCCCCTGTCACCTTGTTGAGAATAAATCTGCTTTCTCCTTCTAATTCTTCCCTGCAGCCTCACTTCAAAATACAACACTGCAGTTACGTAACAACGTTCTCATTCCGGCAAAACACTGCAATTTGATAAAAATTAAAGCTTGTGTTCATCTGCCATGATTATTTCTCTGAATTTATTATTACTCTTCCAAACTCTCTAGGTAAAAGCCTACTTGCTTTCATTGTTTCATATTTTTTCCCCTAAACTTCAAACTCAATTTCTTTCGTAATTAACATCATACTTCAATTTTTAATGTATAACATGCTCGTCTCAGAAAATGTGAGCATTTTGCTTTTGTGATTGAAAGTAATGCAACTTTGGCTGATACTCAAGGTCTACAGCTACATACTGGTTGTGTTTGATCTTTAAAGATAGTTTTGAGTGTCCCTTATTTGGAGTTTAAATGCTAAATCTAAATGTCAGTGCATCTTTTAAACTTTTTTTTTATATGAATATCAGTACTTTTCCCTATTGTGTCTCCTACTTTTATTTTTTTTTCAGTAGCTTTAAACAAAATGCTCAACATTTTTTCTTCATTGCTCTATGATACAAACTGGATCCCCTTGGCCTCCTCCCAGTACAAACTAGGTCCTGTCCCAGTACAAACTGGAACCCCTGGCCATGTCCCAGTACAAACTAGCAGCTGCAGCCAAAGCCCCAGAGCCTGAGGATGGCAGGGAGTGTGATGTCTCACATGACATCCTTGTC
>NW_010267607.1:0-1085 GCF_000690775.1 Eurypyga helias
ATGAAGACAGATATAGAAAACACTCTGAAAACCCACAATGATTCTGAAGCCCAACGCAAGCTTGAAATAAAACCAAAATTAAAACACTAGATCAAAGTTGACTAGTCCATCTTCAGGATGAAAAGTTCCTACTTTCTGATTCCTCATAATTGAGATCAGAAAGTACAGGACAGTAGGTTACTTGCTAAGTCATAAAAGGGAGGATGACAAAAAGGAAAATGCAAGTACCAAGAGTTAAAGTAACACAGTGGTGGATAAAAACGTTTATGAAATGAGCCTTAAGGATGTCTTCAGCATAAAGGTGTAACGAGACCTTCAGTCCCATCAGTCTCGCTGAAGACAGTCCTTGCCTAAACTGCTCCTGAAACGCAGAACAACACACAGGTTAAATCTCTTTACTGAAGAAGCTGCGGAACTGATTTTGCTACCAAGTATTTACGAAATCAAAATTTCCTTGACTGCTGTTCATAACAGCTATTTTATATGAATGTTCTTAAAATATTTCCCAAATTTTAAAACTACTTTCAAAGCTATTATCATAATTTTCATATTTTGCCAGCTTTAAACACAGCTGCTGCCCTGCCATTTGCATATGATTAAATTAGGCTGATTCCATTTTAATTTGCTAAAACGTCAGACCAGAGCTAAAACAACGTACATGCATCTCAGCCATCACTCTCAGGAGAAAGAAAAAAAAAAAAAAGGGCAACCTGTCCTTGGTTTGTGTGTCAAGATTGTGGTAGCCAGGGGGCTAACAGGGGTGGCCTCCCCTCCATGAGAAGCTGCTGGAAGCCTCCCTTATGTCCCACAGAGCCAAGGCCAGCTGGCTGCAAGACAGACCCACGGCTGGCCAAGGCCAAGCCCATCAGGGATGGTGGTAGTGCCTCTGGGGTAACGTGTTTAAGAAGGGTGGGGGGAAAACTGCAGAACTGCAGGCGGAGAGAGGAGTGAGAATATGTGAGAGCAACAGCTCTGCAGACCCCCAGGTCAGTGGAGAAGGAAAGGGAGGATGTGCTCCGGGTGCCAGAGCAGAGGTTCCCTGGCAGCCCATGGTGAGGCCGGCTGTGCCCTGCAGCCATGGAGGG
>NW_010267607.1:1405-1633 GCF_000690775.1 Eurypyga helias
GGAGGAGGAAGGAGCAGCAGAGACAACGTGATGGATTGACCACAACCCCCATTCCCTGTCCCCCTGTGCTGCTCAGGGGGAGGAGAAAGAAATGGGGAGCAAAGCTGAGCCTGGGAAAAAGGGAAGGGTGGGGAGGAAGGGGATTTAAGGTTTGGGTTTTGATCCTTTTTTATTCTGACTTGATTGGTGAGAAATTAAATTATTTTTTCCCAAGTTGTGTCTGTTTTG
>NW_010267608.1:0-21065 GCF_000690775.1 Eurypyga helias
TGTGATTCTATTCTATGATTCTATTAGAAACATGCTGGGCACAGCTGGGATGAGCTGTCCTTGGTCACATTGAGACTCAGAGGTGCTGGTCTCACGGTGTGCTTATGCTGCTTTCTGGGACCCCAGGTACTCTGTTCGGTACAGGCCAGTGTTGCAGGGGAGGGATTAAGTTACATTTTAAAATAAAATTAAAAAAAAAAATGGGGAAAGAAAACCAAGAGTAGAAAGACATTCTGAAATCAAATGTTTAAAAAACAGAAGCAGAAAAAATGCCTTTTGTTTCAAAGACCTTGCGAAATCTGAAACGCCTCTACTTCCTTCCTCTCTTGCACCAATGTTTACTTCTCTAACAGACATAAAATACCTTTGTGTTTGAGATTCAGACAGCAAGTCCCCCTTGTGTGCTTCTGTAGGCTTCACCGGGGCTGTTGTCCCGGCCCCTTACAGGTTAAAAATCCCCATAAGACAGCGGTGGCCATGTCGGAACTGTGGAGGTTTTGCACTGCCCATTAGCTGTTTTTTCATTTAGCAGAAGGAGCCGAGACGGTTGAAGGTCTTCAGCGAACTACGATTCCTTCAGCCCCCACTATTGGTGGAGGTGCTTCTCTTGGCTTGTTTTTCCCTCCCTCTGCTGTTCAGGCCCTTAAGATGGTTTTAAATGGTCAGGCTTAATTTCATTTTAAAATAATGAGATTTCAACCACATTCGAGTAGGAAAGTTGAAATACGTGTCACTGCGGCTCTTCTTTGGGAAAGCTGAATTACGAAAAATGAAATCTCTGCTTTTTGAATGAGAAACTTAAATATGGGGAGGGGATTTGTGTTGAAGACGGGTCTGTTTTTTACAGTAACACTTTTTTTTTTGTTGTTGTTGCCTTTTCAACAGGTGACAGAGCCGAGCAATACACTATTCAAAATTGATAATCTAAAGGAATCGACACTGTATTGTTTTAGAATTCAAGTAGAATTGGTAATATCTCCAACTCTCCAGTTACTTGGACTGCAAAGTGCCCCGGAGTGTTACGAAACTACAATCAGTGGTATGAATCTGATTTTGCTGTTTTTTTATCTCCAATGGGATGAGTGTAGAACACGAGTCTTACGGCTGTGTGACTGGTGGCTTACGTACCCGCACTTCTCAGGAGTGCTAAGAGAGCACCACGCATAGCGGTTCACCATTGTCCTTAATGGCAAAATAACAAGGAGTTTTTCAGTCAGTAATGGAGGGTGTGTGTTGTTTTATTCCTTCGTAAGTACTGCTGTGGGCATTACTTTCTAGAAGCATGCAAAGAGGGAAAATACAAATAGTTGGTCTTCAGAGGAGGTCGCTGATGGAGGAGATGGTGTTACTCTTGAAAATCCTCAGCCATGGCCTCCTGCAGGACAGGAGCTCCTTCTCTGCCCTCTCCTCTTTTACTTCCTTCCTTCTCCGACATCTCCAGCTCCATGGTTTTGTACGGGCTAAGAGTGAAGGGCGGAGAGGGCATGTGCAAGATGATGGAGTTTGCCCCTCTCCTGAATCTCTGCACGTGGCCACCCACACACAGGCACCACCGGGGCTTAGCGTGCTTGGCACCCACTGGAAGATGGGTAGCTAAACCTGCCCCTGTGGCTTCTGAAGCCCCTCACATGCTGACCTCAGGGTGGCACTGACCCCCCACTGGGCCACAAGCCCCACAGCTGCGGGGCTGGAGGTTCTCCCTTTGTGATGGGAAGCGTGTGCTCGGAAGGAGAAGCCCCTGGCCCGTGCTGACAGGGTGAGGGTGGAAGGGCAGATGGCGTTCCCCGCCTGCGCGCCCGCAGCGATTCCTCCAGCTCTCCTCTACCCTGCTAGTGGGCCGAGTCGAGGCTGGCCTTAGGCTGCGTGACCGAGAGGCAGAAGCTCCTGGGAGCTGATGACTTCCACCTGGAATCGCAAAACAAGCTACTTCTGGACACAGGTGTTCGGAGTGCATCTACAGTAGGGTTGGGATCTGAGCCTTGGAAATCAGGCTCTGATTACCAGATACAGTAAACTTCAGGTGCTGTGTATTGGTTTACATTTGATGATGTATAAATACCAACCTACCCTATATACATGCGTCTGTGTTTATGTTCTTTTTCAGAGGCCACCAGAGCTGGGTACATTATACTAATATTTGTGGTGTTGTTCCTTTTTGTCAATATGGTGATAGTTGGTTTGTTTCTTCTGTGGAGACACCACAAAAAAATTAAGTATTGGTCTCGGCCACCTTTAGAAATCCCATCACACTTCGAAGAGGTATGTGGAGACTTTTTATATTTCCCTCCCTCCCCCCCCCATAGAAGACAGGGATGATCTCAGAGTGAATATGAACAAAGGAGCTAGCTGTTGGGTAACAGGGATAGGTACAGGTAAGTGGTGTAAAGGGGTACTTTTCTCCTGTATGATCTCCCACTTTATTCCGCTTTTACTCAACTGCATTGGTTTTTTCTCTGCACTGAGATAACAACTGCTGCTCTAATCCTGTTACAAAACTGGAGGTCCTCTGTTCCTTGAATACCCCTTGTCTTTGCTTAACTCAGTCATCAGAGAAGTTGTTGCCCAGAGAAGCTGTGGATGTCCCACTCCTGGAAGTGTTCAAGGCCAGGCTGGATGTGGCTTTGAGCAACCTGGTCTAGTGGAAGGTGTCCCTGCCCATGGCAGGGGGGTTGGAACTGGATGGTCCTTAAGGTCCCTTCCAACCCAAACCATTCTGTGATCAGGCTGCTCACTCTGAGCAAAAAGCTTGTGTGTGCTGCAGGTCACACACTCGGGACCTAGGCCTCTGATTAGATACCAAGCGCAGAGGAGCGAACGCTGATCGTTTGAAGAGCAAGGACTGGCTTGAAGACAAAGGATTAACTAGGGGAATGTTCTTGGGCTTTTTCTTTTTTTCTTGTAGGTTTAGCAAGAGTGCGATGAAAAAGTCATCCTGGGACTTTTTTCTCCTTACAGCTCACACATTTCTGTACTAAACGGTACTGTTTCAGTCCTGTTCATCTTCCTCTTTTTAGTGTTTAAACAGGAAGTGGTCTTTAAGCAAAGTTCTTGATTTACAAGTTCCCATTCAGCACACATCCCGTGTTTTTTAAAAGCTTGTATTTATTTGCAGCTCTTGAGGGATATTTTTTGGGTGTGTGTCTGTGTGGCCATTGTACTGCGGTAGTTCTCGGATTGGGGAGCTGGTCTTCCACATTTTTATGTGGACGTGTGGGTGAATGAACCCAGACTTTTTGCCGAGCCCTGAGTAAATGGCTTTCTCCCTTCGTGCTGCCTCAGCTGACATCTCATGGGGGCTCAGTGGAGTCAGGTGCATCGCCTGTCAAGCCAAGTGTATCTCGTGGGGGGAAATCCTTGTGCAGTGTATTAAAATAGCGCAGCATTTCATGCGAAGGACTTGCAAGAACAGAGTCTATCATCGTGTGTTCTGGTGTAACTATTAATTTGGAAAATAGGCAGCAAAAGCAGATACTCTTGAACAACGGTGAGCCTGGTTTGGGGCAAAACACTGGTAAGAAATGAAGGAAAAACAGTAAAATATGCAGTAATTTTTAAAACATGTATTTCTGAAATGGATCAACCACCCTGGGGCTTCTCCTCTTAAAAGACATGAGTACAGAATGCCAATTCTTTTAAGGCAGTTTTGTACGTACTCTTAAAATTTTTCAGAAAAGTCTCATGCTTCCTTCTTTTACCGAAGGATCTGAGCTTTCAGTGTCTGAGTTACAGGGAGCAGTTCTACCGCAGGAACGCCTTCACGTGGCGAAGCCAACCTGAGGTTCATTTATGTCTTGAGTGTGGTGGAGTGGATGTATTTGAGGTTCCCATATGAAACATTTGTTTTTGTCACACCCGAAAACAATGATCCTGTCGCTCATTAGCCTTGCTGTGGTGACGGAGAAGGTGGTGCCTCAAGTGAAACCAAAGTTAGCTTGTCCCGTGAGACGTGACTGGAGCCGCAGTCCCGTCTCAGCCAGATCACAGCCCCCTCCTACGCTACCGAACAAGATTTTGAGTAACACTACAAGTTACATCACTCTTTTCAGTGTTAAGGTGTTTGTGTTCCAGGCATTTTTTTTTTTTTTCTAAGTTGAGGAAAAAGCATTCCGTGGCAGGTTTTTGGCTCTTTGGTTTTGGTTCGGTACATGAAGTGGTAGATGGCTTTAATTCCCTGTGAAACACGAGATCAGCTGTGTGATGAGGAGAGTATACAAGGGTGATGAGGGGAACAGAAAGCTTTTTCTCTGGCCTATGGGTTTTTTCCCTAATGCTTCTTTCTTTGATTATGCATTCGTCATAAAGCTGATGACTTAATTCTGGAGGAAAGGGGGGCAGAGGGATTCAAAGCAAAAAGGTAGCTGCAAGAGAAGCATGCCACTCGAGTTTTCTGGTAACACTACACGACCTGACTTGCCCGACACTGCACAAACCAGAATCCTCTCTCGTTTGCCCCCTCAGCACATTAGACAAGCTGTCAGCTGCTAGATTCCTGCAGTCGAAGGGTCTGTCCCAACAGTGTAAGAAATAAATATTTTCTTCTGTGGTTTGTTCTGAACCAGTCGGAATGCACTTGAACTGACTCAAAAGGAGTATCAGCTGAAATCTATTTACAAATAGGAAATGCAGGGTGCTTTAACTCCATTAAGTGGGTGTCTGCATTATTTTATTTCCTCACAGAAGTAAGGTAGCTTTGCAGGTATCCTTAACTTTCTCTTGTTCAGGGAAATCCAGGATAGAACATACACTTGGCAGCTTTTGCTGTGAACTGGGGTCTGAAGCAACTTGCCTGTAGGTGGTGCCTGCTCTGTCTCTGTGGTCGGATGACTGAACTCTTGTTTCTGGCTCTCCCCAGTATCTGAGAGACCCCAGCATGCCTGTGTTGGAGGTGCTGGACAACTACGTCGAGGACGATCCCCACGACTCCTTGTCTGTTGTAGTTGGTGGAGAAGAAAGCCCAGCCTGTGGCAGCGGTTTGGACGCTCCAGCTCACTTGCGCAGCCTCGCCGGTGGAAGTGAAATAACTTAAGCGACGCCCCAGCGCGAGCGCCCGTACCAAGTCTTTACATGAAGCTCCCGTCAGCGAGTGGTGCCCTGTGGCTTTTGTCTCCAGACAAAACGCAGCCACTAACAAATCCTGAGCCAGACGTCGCTTCTGGAGAACAGCATGGATGCTGAGCCTTTGTTTAAAAGGGCTACATCAGCAACTGTTCTGCCAGAGAGACTTAACATGTGGAAGGTGAAAGGGAAACGAACACTAAATTGCCTTAAGCCAGAGAGGATAATGGTAACGTAACGATTTTATAACCATCTATTTCCCACCGCTTACTGAAGTGAGGCTTTGAGAAGTAATGGCACTTTATGGTAGGATGTAGTACAACGCGGGATTTTTCAGTGAGTCAGGAACTGCACCATGAATTACTCTTACGGTGGCTTTTGGTTTGTTGCTTGATTTGTGAAGGCCGTGTTGGCGCTCACTGTGTACGATAGCCGCCCCAGCGCGCTTTTCTGAACCTGTACGTACGCACCGTTTGTACAAACAGCAGTCTCCAAAGAAACGCTGTGGTGCTTCACTCCCCTCAGCATGAAGCCCTGCTGAGAGCTGCTCCCAGGAAGGGCTCCCGACACAGCCATGAGAAGCATTAATCTGCTCCTGCTGCAGCGAGACCGTTGGTCTCCACAGCAAAAGAGACTTGAGAATCACTTCGCTGAGAATTTATACAACATGTACCGGTCATTATCAGACACTAAAATCTCTGGTTAACCCTCAGATGAGTCCTGCAAAAGAAAGTTGACTGAAGGTTGTGTTTTGAGTCCCTTATAGTCTGCTTTAAGTTAAGCCTTACGTCACAATCCAGTGGGGCCTGAAAGGTGTCTAATAAAGCACAAATGAACCACTTCTGTACTAAAAAGGTGGTTTTTATTTGTTTGACTTTTTTTTCTTGGGTTTGATACAAGTTGTTTAAAAAAAAAAACCTACGCTTTTTCATTTTCAAATGACTTGAACAAGTTACTCAGGTCTGCTAATGAACCCAGCCGCTGTCAGAGCTGTGGGTTATCTGAGGTATCGCTGCTTCACCCCTTCCAGCAACACAAGACCAGCATGAAAAATCAGCAACATTTTTCCCCAAAAGCTCCATGAGACTGTTTCCTTGTGGAACTGGTCTAATCACTTGCAGTCAGGCCACGTGCCAAGACAATGCAGCTATCCGAGGCCTCAGTCATACTTCAGGTCTGCTCAAAGTTTGCAAGTCAGCCACAAGCTGCATGATCCCTGCTTTTAAGTTCATCCCTGTCCCTTTTCTATACCGCATACTGCCAACCAGCGAAGCAGCACAGGCTCGCAAAAGGAACACCCTACGTGCGTCACAGAGGTCATGGATGAGGCAGTTCACCATCTCCTGTGACTAATTAGCAACAGAGCATACAGCTTGCTGAATGAGCCCTACACTAGACTGTGTAACAGCAGTTACACAACAGGCCAAAGCTAAAAAGCCTTTTGTTAGGAGTCACTCAAGAGTTTTAGCTTCACACCCACCAGCTGTAGCAGGCCAAGGCTTTACCTAAAACGAGCCATCCTTATCCACCTCATCCCACGCTGGAACTACCTGTGGGGTCAGAGCAGACCTTGGGATTGTGAATGAAGCCTGCGTGGTTCTTGCACTACCCGTGTTTTCAGCTTAGGGTACGGGAAGAGACACTACCCCAAAGCGGTCTCTCTTCCCAGCAGCCGCATACAGCCCCTGACCGCTCCCGTTCTCTCAAACCAGAAGGGATGGCCAAGAAATACTTGCAAGAAAGCAAACTCTGGGTTCAAATTGGAGGTAACCTCAGAAAGCAGCTCTTGCCCGGCTCTTAAGACCACTGTTTTCTACCAGGGCCCTTGCAGTAAAGCGGGCTGGAGGAGTCCTTCTGGAGTCATGCTGTTCCAGTGCTACGCACGGTGCTGTAACAGGGACCAGTGACAGGCCACGCTTGTTTCTCGCTTCGTAAAAAAGCCAACAAGCCAACCCAAGCTCCTCAGCAAGTGACAGATCTGAAAACAAAACCCCCGGCTTCACCGCTGTATGACTGCCTTGTGAAGTTCACTCTTTTGAGAAGGTGAGAGAGAGTTTATTGCCGTTTCCTGAAGTTACAGCCCAACAGATCCCTTATGTACACAGCTGTGACTAACACCAGCGAGCGTCTCCTAACTCACTGCAGGGCGGTGAAGTCGGGTTGGCGCGAGTCCAGCCAGCAGCAGCACAATTTCAGCCGCAGGATGTGCTTCACATTCTATCCGCTGGAGAGATTCCCACAAGGGAGCAGTTAGGTGACTAACGGGATACAGTAACCGTGCACATTCTGCAGTTTTAACACCATCTGGTCAGCGACCTTGTCACATGGAAAGTTATAAAAGCCTTTAGACACAAGGTAGATGCAAACGCTTTTAAAAACCACACAGAACTCGTCAGGAAGTCGCCAACAACAAGATGAATATACCAGATCAGCCCAAAGCTGTAAAACATCACCGTTCTCCCTTTCTGTACACTCCAGCTAGAAGAAACTGGATTTTGGTAATGGAAGAATTTCCCTAAAGTGCCCATGAAATTTAGGAGATAAATACATTTTGTAACGGGGGCAAATGGCAGTCCTAAAACTGGTGATTATTAAGACTGTGAGCAATAACCACATCTACTATATCCCCACTGGAAACCCTGCCTTTTAAATATTAAAAGTAGTAGCTAGCAGGATAACTGTTCACGTATCGGCAAAGAGCTTCCCCTGAAGAAGGCCATGCTAGCAGAACTTTAAAGGTGTTCGTCTGGCTCTCGTTTATTCTTGGTGTTACCTTAAGAATGACTGGCATCTTTTTTTTTTTTTGAATTCTAATATCAAATAATAGTAAATACATACTAATGGGCATCTATTACACCGAACAGCACGAAATCAGTTCCAAGGACTGCAGCACTACCGAGTGTCATCTGTGCCGTAGCAATCCGAAGTCAAGGCGAGATTGATTTGCCATGCAGAACCTGCTAAATACAGGGCCTTGTTTGGAAATTCGTAGCCTTTTACCCCAAAATAGCTACTTTATATTTTTTCTGAACAGTTGCATAAAATTCTTAACATCAGTTTGATATCTCAGCCTACAACAGAATTTACCCTCGCTACGTAAAGGCTTAGCCGGGTCGCTTCCACGCACTGACCGCTCCTTCGGGTTTCGCAGGCAGCCCTTGCTGGCGGCCCTGGTGAAAGAGGCTCGGGCCCACCTACGCATAAAAGGTAACAACCCCTTTTACGGGCACGGGCTTTATCCGGCTCGTTCACCGCTGAAGTCTCTGAAACACGTGAAGGTTTGGAAGGTGAAGTCTTGGGAGCTGACGGAAACCCGTGTGTTTGAAGAAATAAGCCAGAAGATTCCAGAAAGAAAGCCTGACATTCCCTTTTTAAGATATATACAGTCTTATGTACATATTCACAAACCTGTCCTGTGAAAAGAGGGAGTGGGTTATGGAAACTGTAATTTGTCTCTGTTCGTAGAGTTTAGAAAGCCAACTGAGAACAAACAAACGGAAATCTATCTACATACGTAGTACAACATAGCAACTATGGCATAGGCAATGCTGTATGTGATCTCTCATCCCCATAACTCTTCTGTTCTTCCAAACTTGTAGATCAAGGTACTAAAGGGGGAGGAAAAAAAAAAATAAAAATCAGACCATACATAAGGTGGAAAAGGTAATTTTTAAGTATCCTTATCCTCTTACACTATCTACGCTGCCAATCTACATCCCTCCAGTAACCCCAACTTTCATTCAGGTCAGTGTATCTGGGTCTTGTACTTACATTTCATTCCCTACGCACTGCTACGAGTATGAGATCCAGCTGAAACAACTGCTCAAATCAAAACTGAAAGCCAGTCTCCCAGAAAAAGCAGCTGCCCTTCTTAAAGGCAAAATCCTGGTTTTTAAGAGATTCTAGGACCAATCCACGGAGTTAGAGAGCAGCAAGTCTCATCCTGGCACCTGGCCATCAGCTGAACATGACGCGTCACGCTAGGGTGGAATCTCAGCACTTGTATTTTCACAAGCAAACCAGAAAGAATATTGATCCTGTGGTGGATAAGCGAGATCCAAATCACAATTTGATTTCCCAAATTCCTTTTATAAGGTTGGATGCAATTACATATTGTCATAAATAAAAGAAGAGGTTGAGGGAACACAACCAAGCGTGGTTTCCTTTTTGTTCCTTATACTTTGAATTATTTTGTTCTTATAGCCAGCAAAGAAGGGCACCATCACGCTAAATCCTAAGAGAATGAAGAGGGAGGGAAATGAGAAATACTGACACAGAGAACAACAGTAACAAGCTAAACTTGGGGAATTAATTAACCTGAGCAATTAACGGCCAACACAGCACCTTAAACTAAGCAAAACTAAACCGGTGGAGCAACAACCAGGGCTGAAGCACAAGTCCTGAAGGAGACGCACAATTCGGGGAACATAGACACGATGGAACAACCCTGATGGAAGAGAATCTGATTCAATCAAAACAAAAATTTGGGATAAGGACATTGAGAAGGGCATTGCTGACTGACCCAGGTCTGGTCTAAGGAAAGGAGTCTGTGGCAACGCGTGGACTTATCCAGTGTTACTGCCTAAAGCGCGTGGTGGGATAAAAACCAAAGACCTTGGCGTAGAAAAATACAAATAAGGTTGTAATTTGTCTCACAGTTCATACCTAGAAAAGAGATTTTAGAAAACAAAAGGAAACAAACCTAAAAATGTACTCTGCATGCAGAGTACAACAGAAACTATGGACAGACACTTTCAGAAACAAAAGTGCTTCAGGAGTTCCTCAAACTACTTAAAGTAAGACTAAAGATTTCAGGCCTGGTGAAACTGTTCTCAAAAGGCTGCCTTCATCAGCACCCCACTTCAATCGCGTGCAAGGCTACAGGAGAGATCTAGGACCTGCCTTTTTCTGCAAGAACATAACTGACTTTCCAAACAGGGAAGCACAGCGGAGCCAGCCGACCGAGCTCGTGGCAAAGCAGCCAGTACGCTACTAGAAGGAAAACCGTCAGCGCAGCGATTTAAGCAGGTAAGAACTTGCAAAAGAAGGTTATGTGAACTTTTTCAGTGACTGATCTCAGAACTTACACTATTTAATGCTTTCGTTGACTTTTATTAATTGATAAAGTTATGGGTTGCGGAATGCATTGTACATACGGGAAACGTAAACCCAAAGTTATTACAGATACAGATCGTTTCAAAGTGTCGTAGGATACACTTAATGATACTAAGTGAAATAAAAGAAATCGATTTAAGTGTAGTATTACAAAACCTACCATCATGCTCTTCGGAAAAAAAAAAACCAAACATCACTCTTAAGTGAAAGCTCATCCAGCAGAAACAAATCTAGCCTATCATTTATCAGATAATTGAACCATTGGCATGAAACAGTCAGGAAAAGGGCGACAGGATCCCCCACCCAGGTGCCGTAAGGATATACGCCAAGGTATCTGTAGTACAGAGATGAAAGCATTACTGCCATCATCCAAAGAGACCGACAATCTCTCACCCAGAATACTGTCTATACCCTTGGTCTTCCACACTCTAGAGCTGTGGATTCAGTGAGACCGGAAACAGCTGGGCTGACAGAAGCACAAGGGGGATGAAGGGCCTCTCATGGGCCAAGAAGGGGCAAATAACATATTAGCATATTGTTTCTAAGCTCTGGAGCAAAGGGAGTAGAAAAAAGCAGCAGAATAAAAACAGAAAAAAGACAATTTTAAGAAACAGTTTGATTAGTTTACGCACCGAGTAACAACACATCAGTTCTCTGCCCAACATCAGTTTACTCAGTGACCCGAGAGGGCCCTTTGGCTTACATGCCACCCTCCCCAGGAAAGGGTCAGGGTGCAGAACAAACTGAAACACGGAGGGTCCTGCACTGAGAGCAGCAAACTCCACACCATGGAAGGTCCAAGCCTGGAGTCAGCGTCCAGCCTGCAGAACTTATTTGCCAGAAGTACCAACGTGCATGGAAGCAGGTAAGCCAGCTACCCCTTTGGCAGGGGCGAAATCTGCCCAGATGACTTACCTGAAAAATATCAACGCATTTTGGAAAAACACTGCTAATCCAGGGTAAACATTAGTGTCTGCAAAGTAAGCAACAAAGGACACATTAAGTTCTTTTGTATTGGAAGGTGTATTTGAACCACTGTCCATAGTATCATCCTCGGACTACAAAGCTGGATGGTGTGGCTCTGACAAGAACAGGCCGCACACTTCCGTTCTTCTGGATTTGCTGTCTTTTGGCTGATGGCAAAAGTACTTCTCTGTATGTGAAAATAAACAAACTTACTCTGTGTCACGTATGCTCCAAAAAGAATCCACATGGAAGCAATAAGTGAACCAAACATCAACATAAAGCCAATGAAGAGCCAGACACGAGCACCTGCAGGAAACAGGAAAACCTCTGAGAGCCACGCAGACTATTATCCATAGTGACAGACGATCCAAGCTACTACTCTGTTATAACACAGCGTGTTACCTTGCTGAAGGCACCAAGGGAAAGGATTGAACCCTGTGTCGAGGACAAGATAAACCAAAGTTTGCCTTCTCTAGTAAAACACATCATAGCTGGATTCCCTGTATCGAAGGGAGCAGGCACAACCACCCAAAGTTTCCCCTCATTTGTGGGGAATGCCTTTAACACCATTTAACACAACTTGGAGTGGACTAAGGATGAGGTACTTTGCCAAAGCTGTCGTGTTTCTGAGCTAAAGGTGGCATTCCGACAGGCTGTGCAAAACAAACGCTTCCCGTGTTTGCTCTGGAAAGGCGTTTTCAGATGGGCAGCCCCTACCATAGCTGGACATTACCTGCTGAAAAAAGGAAGACACCACCATTGAAAATAATCGACCTGCTCACTCAGGGGAAAGGAAAAAAAACTTCTAAGCAAAGATTCTCTTGAGCTGATTTGTGAATGACACACAAAGAAGCGTCGTACGCTAGTTCAAGATCAGTAAATCCTGCCAGATCTCCGGTGAGGCATGCTACAAATCACACACAAATGTAAACAGATGCTGGGATCCACATGGGAATTACGAAGGAAAGCAGAGAGAGGAGAGCGGGCCCACAGGCACCACACGGTAGGTGACATACAGAGGAAACAGAATGTTTCCGACACGTTCTCCAGTAAGGAACGTTCGCTCTACAGCCTACCACAAGGCAGAAATTTATTTCTCCCAGCAGCTATACAGGATCTGCAGAGGAAAGTTTAGGTATTCAAGATAAACAGAAGTCGAATTTTTCTGAGTTTGCCTTTTTAACAAAAGCAGCACTTGTCTCCAAGTGTTAATTCTGTAAAGGAGTTAACCTCACACAAGTTCTCTCCTACTCCTTTACTTCCGATTATTATTTCCTTAGCTATCTCTGATGAAAAAAACCAAACCCAACACCTAAATAAATAATGAAGTCTTTCAGCTCAGCACGTCTTTTAGAGTTAATTTACCTGTTCTTCCTAAACATCCGTCGCTGTAGCTGTCTCCTCTCACCTGTGCATTCGATACAGCATTAATCCTAGGAACAAAAAAGTGTGTATGCTTCAGATTATTAGAAAATCAATTTAGAATAATAAGTAAAAAGGTAGCTTTTTTTAAGATGCATCCAATTCTGGGAAAATTACTTGGCATTCAGTATAATCACATATTATTACATGTCCCTTAATGGAAGGATTTCAGCTGGATTCCAGGGAAACCCCCTATTTGTTCACAGGTTTTACTCACATTTTTACATTAACTGACCTGTATGATGAAGGAATTGCCCTTTTTAGTGACTGAAATATTCCTGGTCGCTTTCTGACTGTTTAAACTTTTTTAAATAGCTAAAGCTACTTCACAGGAACAGTAGCAGCCAGCAACGCAGCACTCATGATTATGATACAACTCGCTTTCCTTCACAACGAATAACCTAAGTGTTCAAGTGAGAGACACTCTGCAAGGAGGGACAATACATTTTCTTCAAATTAGTTACACTGCTGAGGGGAAAAACTAAAAGAAAACCCAAAAACTCTCCGACACCAAGTGTTAAGAAGGTCTTGCACACCCAAATGCAGCCTTTTCTCTCACCAATACTGTCCAATTCAACAAAAGCTATTACTTCTCCTTCAAGCTTGCCACACTTACATCTTTATAACAATAGCTGTGATGCTGTTACCTCTCTCATTTGAGGAAGTTTTGGGCCAGACAGCTGTAAAAATTATTTTAAAACAGGAAAATGCAGTCAAGTGTTTTATATTGGGGTAAGCAAGTGGGCAGCATTCCATTCCTATCGATCTAGGAATCTAAACCCTTACTGTAGACAGCCACTTGCACCAAGGCAGGTCTGCTTTCCTACATTCAGCCAAAGAGTGTAGGAAAAGCAGTTTACCCTACATAAGTGGCAGGAGGGGGGGCCAACAGAACCATGAATAACCAGACTACCATCAGAAACAAAGGCCACAGATGAAAGAAAAAAGGCCTTTACACTGCTGTACAAAAAGGTACAACAAAATTACTCATGAGTAATTTACAACCAAGTGATTCAAAGATTTATCGTACACCATACTGTCTAGAAAAACCTCTATTTAACAGCTCATGTGTATTTTATGAGAACTCCCTTTATACACACTTACATGAAAAAAGCTAGTGTTGAAAACACCCCACAGGTATGGAACGCGTGGTTCATTTGCTCCGGCTTAGGGTAAACTACTGCAGCATCTATCATTATCCACCAACCTGTGAAAAACTAGAAGTAAAACAGACGACTATCATGAGGCTGGAAAGGCAGAGACAGACAGGCAGGCAAAACGTGGCAACCCTTCACTGACACCACTGGTTTCATTATCTCCTAACACGTATAAACTATTCTGGAAGTCATTAGCTGTAAGTTGGACTCTAAGTCTGTTTGACAGGCAAGCTCTGCACACACCGTAACGCTGATGTTTTCAGAGCAGCATTCGGGAATCGGTCACGTTTTCTCTTCAAATTAACTACCAACGTAGGGCTAAACTCCCTGTACAGCTTTAAGAACAAGAATCCAGATTCTAAACATACACGAGAGACAGACCACGGATAACACTGGGGTTCTAACGTATCTAATCATGCCAAAAATCCACTAGGAATTTCAGTTTAAAGAAGAGGTAGCAGAACTGGTACAACATCATCAGACAAAATGCAAAGTTACGCAACCTGTAAAACAGCTGCTGAACAATTACACTTCAAAAAAAGTTAAAAGAAATACACTGGTTTGAGGGACAGTTAAAGAGCGAACCCCCACCATGTATAAAACAAAAACGTAACTTTGGCCCGTTTCCAAATTTGTCCGCAAGGTTGTGATTCGCATCCTCCCCAAACTTACCAGGACGCCCGCAACGATGGAAGCGATGGCGTTTCTTCTTTCGCTCCAGTCAATACACTCACATTCCGGCCACCGGAAGTTGTCTAGGAACCCTGCCATCTCCACAAAGATTAGATTGCCCTCCTTATTTTGGACTTATACATGAATTCTTCCATTAACAACTGTGTCCTAAATACCTGAAACACATCCAAAGATGCACTCAGTACAAAAGAGTAAAGTCTGGAGATGTTTGACAACCGGTGTGAGCAATCTTTACAACGTGAGGGGCTTTTCGGGGGGGGCTGGGTGTTTTGGGATTTTTGTTTTGGGGTTTTTTTCCGAATTAAAAATTCCATATTCTCTATGGATTCTACATTGAGCTATATTCCAAAGAAGAACCTATCCTTACAACCAGAATTACAAAATAAAATCATTGCACGACCTAAAAGCTTATGTGTTACATATAAATTATGAAACAGAAAATAAACTAAATAGAATGTACTATTGGACATCAGGAAGAATCCTTCCCAGAGAGGGTGGTGAGGCACTGGAACAGGTTGCCCAGAGAAGCTGTGGATGCCCCATCCCTGGAAGTGTTCAAGGCCAGGCTGGATGAGGCTTTGAGCAACCTGGTCTAGTGGATGTGGCTTTGAGCAACCTGGTCTAGTGGTCCCTGCCCATGGCAGGGGGTTGGAACTTGATAGTCTTTATGGTCCCTTCCAACCCAAACCATTCTGTGATTTTACTGTTCAACTGTATGAAACAAAAATAAAAGCATGCAAAAAAGCAGGGGCAAAAAGCAGGTATTTCAATCTAAGTTTCATCTTCAAACCATCATCCTCTCTCTGGCATTAGCAGTTAAAAAAAAGGCAAGATACACACAGCAGGGCTCCATACACGGATCAGAACTTTCCCTTTGAGTCAGGCCAAGGAACCCTGCATAAGATACCCCTATTTCCAGACTCCAAATAAGACAGACAATATAGCACCTTTCTAACACAGGGAAAAAGGAATCAACTCTACCAACTAACACCAAGGGCAAAGAACACCCCGCTTCAGAGCGAGGATCGCACAAAACTTCAAATGCAGCAAGACCAAAGTACCTGGTGTTACAAAGTGACTACTGAAACAACACAACTCTCCAACAACTTAGCGAGGCAGTGGCTGTAAAAGATTCTGCGCTACGCTACATCTCTTCCCAAGCCGTAAGACGATTAGCTGGAGTGCCACAAGTTAAAATATTTCAGTTTTCCGTTCAGCACTGACTCATAGCCACTCTTAATGCCTTTCTATTTTGGTTTAGTATTGTCAACTTCTGTATTTTCACCATCTGCCATAAATCATTTCCAGATACTCGTTAAAGGCTAACAAGGGACAAATGTCCCTTAGGATTATATTACAGGGAAGACTGATGTAGAATCTTTTTCTGGTTAATAATGGTAATTAGATGTCTACACTAAGTAGTTAAGTAAAAATAAATAAACAATCAGGGTTTGCCTACACTACAAACACATGGCACCTCCTAAGGTAAAAAAAAAAAAAAAGAAAAGTGTCCTTCCAAATCTAGTTCCAGAAGTCCATCCATGGTTCCAATGCTACCTTAAGGCATTAAAATCAATCATTCAATTCCAAAATTATTTCACTTTTGTAGACTATCTGGGCTCTGCCATGTAGTTATTTCTCTAGACTACCCCTTTACCTAGCAATTTGCAGGTCCCTATTCCTTCCAGAACTTTCACACACAATTGCCATCACAGATTTACGACTGCGCCTACAGCCCTTCCTTCCTCCCCACTCTTGAAATGACTCCATCTGTCCCTCTTCGAGCCCTGAACGTCTCTTCCTCATCCTGCATCAATCCCTTCCCCTCCCACGCTGGGACATGATTCATGGTTCCCATTGCTGGTTCTCACCCTGTGGTGCAACTGGACGCAGGCAGAGCGAACATGCTGCGCTATTTCTTTGCCCCGCTGAGCGCAACGGTGGTTACGTCAAACCTACCACCGTTATTACCTGGCCTGTAAATACAGATCCTCGGAACGGCATGGCTGAAGTTTCTTCAAAGCTGTATTTTCCTTTGGAATTTTTCCCCGTAATGGACCACTTGAATAGTGTTAACATTGCCAAATGACATCACCTCCTTCAAACAGAGCACAAGGTTCTACCGCCAATTCAGAAAGCCGGTCAAGAAAAGCCACGGGATAAAACCATACATCAACAACAACAGAAATTATGTTTCCACTCTCCACTTGGATTCCATCCAGAGGGACTTCGACAGGCTGGAGCACTGTGTTGACAGGAAGCTCAAGAAGCACAAGAAGGGGAAGTGCTGAATTTTGCATCTGAGGAGGAACAACCCCACGCACCAGTACATGCTGGGGGCCGCCCAGCTGGGAAGCAACTTGGCAGACAAGGACCCAGAGGTCCCGGTGGACCTCAAGCTGACCATGAGCCAGTGACATGCTATTCAGGGCTCCCAGGGTTACTTGCCACCAGGTTGAGGGGGGTGATCCTTCCCCTCTACTCAGCACTGGTGAGGCCACACCTGGAGTCCTGCGTCCCATTATGGGCTCCCCAGTACGATGGAGACCTGGACACACCAGAGAGCACCCAGCAAAGAGCCACGAAGATGGTGAAGGGACAGGAGCATCTCTCCTGTGAGGGAAGGCTGGGAGAGCTGGGACTGTTGAGCCTGGAGAAGGGAAGGCTCAGGGCATCTCACCAGTGTATGTAAATACCTGGAGGGGGGGTGCAAAGAGGAGGGAGCCAGGCACTTCTCTGCGACAGGCCCAGAGGCCTCGGGCACAAGGTGAAACACAGGAGTTTCCTCTGAACATCAGGAAACACTTTTTCCCTGTGAGGGCAACCGAACCCCGGCACAGGTTGCCCAGGGAGGTTGTGCAGTCTCCATCCCTGGAGATGCTCAGAAGCCGGCTGGGCACAGGGCTGGGCAGCTGGCTCTGGGTGGCCCTGCCTGAGCAGGGGGGTTGGACCAGGTGCCCTCCGGAGGTGCCTTCCAACCTCATCCCTTCTGGAATACGTAAGAAATAGCCTGTTAAATTCCTGAATGACTTAACAAAAGAAGTCATCTTATTTCTACAAAATTGCTGTGGTTCAGAAGGCTGAAACAAACTGAAAAAAAAAATCCCTTCTATGACGTAAAGGGGATATCTCGTTTGTTTTGCTAGCTAATATAATTAAGCCAACTTCCAATCCAAACACTGACTAGCGTTTATCTCAGTAAAACCCTCTCAACTTTGCAAAGTCAGTTGTGATAAATGTTATGGATACCAAACACCACATAAAAATCTGTCTTAATTACTAAGCATTTTTTGAACATCAGGTAACAAACCAGAGGCATTTCGCTCACTTCAAAAATCCGAGACAACATCTAAATACTTAATTGTATTGGATATCAAACGAGTTTTCACAACTGCACGAGTGACAGACAAGTGAAGCTAGGGAGACTAGAAAAAGTTGATTTTTTTTTTTTTTTAATACCTTCTAAGATACAGGGCAACTTTCTGCCAAAGCATATTACTTTATCAGAAAGTGGTTTTGGTGCTTGATACTGGCTTACAAACCTCTACTTTGCCTTAACCTCACCTTTGTGCTCAGGAGAGAAGCACCCTATATCATGTGAATAGGTGAGAAAGACTGCCAGCAGACAGTGGCAGCAAAGACTAGTAACTGACAACACAATTCTCCTGTTTCCCTGGAAGAAGTTTGCAAACTTGGAGAAACAAGGCGCAGAAAATTTGCAACAGAACACAAGAAGTCTGGAGTTATTTCTACAAGTGTCTAACGCTAGAAACAGCTTTGATTGCACAAAGAAAGCTTAGTGCTAGAGCAGGCATGATCTACAGTAAAAGGAAACAGAGGTGCTAACGCCGCTGCCCTTTTTCTAATACGATGTAAACATGAACTGCTGCCATTCAGAATGCTGCAAAGGAGCATTTCATAGAGGTATTTCAAGAAACTCTCACTTAACAGTAAAAATGATTAAACATTTGTCTCACTACCGACATAGCTCCATATATGTACAGACTTCACAGACAACAATTCATCCACCCTGAAGTCCAGCTGACTACTTTGCTGCGCTCTCATTTAAAAGGTTAGCACGGTGCCGGTCAGGCTTACTGGCAGGATGAAAAGTACAGAGACAACCCAAATGCAACAGGCTGGTCACCCTCTCCCTGGGTGTTAAATAAACACCTAGCTCTTATACAATACAGGTTGTAATATGCTAGAGGGAAGGGGTACACCGACATGCTGGAGGGAAGGGATGCCATCCAGAGGGACCCTGACAGGCTTGAGGCGTGGGCACATGCAAACCCCATGAAGTTCAACAAGGCCAAGTACAAAGTCCTACACATCAGTTGGGACAAGCCTCAATATCAATACAGACTTGAGGACAAATGGGATGAGAGCAGCCCTGTGGAAGAAAAGGACATGACCCAGCAATGTGTGCTTGCAGCCCAGAAAGCCAGGCGTATCCTGGGCTGCATAACAAGCAGCAGGTTGAGGGAGGGGATTCTCCCATTCTGCTCCACTCCATGAGACCCCACCTGGAGTCCTACATCCAGCTCTGGGGCCCTCAACACGGGAAGGACATTGACCAGTTGGATCGAGTCCAGAGGAGGCCACAAAGATGCTCCGAGGGCTGGAGCACCTCTGCTATGGGGACAGGCTGAGAGAGTTGGGCTTGTTCAGCCTGGAGAAGAGAAGGCTCCGGGGAGACCTTATAGCCCCTTCCAGTACCTGAAGGGGCTACAAGGAAGCTGGGGGGGACTTTTTACAAGGGCCTGTAGTGACAGGACAAGGGGTAATGGGTTTAAATTGAAAGTGGGGAGGTTTAGATTGGACATAAGGAAGATACTATTTACTGAGGCTGGGGAGACGCTGGAACAGGTTGCCCAGAGAAACTGTGGGTGCCCCATCCCTGGAAATGTTCAAGGCCAGGCTGGATGAGGCTTTGAGCAACCTGGTCTAGTGGAAGGTGTCCCTGCCCATGGCAGGGGGGTTGGGACTAGATGGTCTTTAAGGTCCCTTCCAACCCAAACCATTCTATGGTTCTATGACAATGTTCCATATATATATATATATATGCACTTCTCAACACCCCTACCAAAAAAGAAAGGAAGAAAATGAGCTACATTTCAGCTGGGAAAGACCAGTGGCATTGTGAAGCTGAGGCCCCACCAAGACCACAAGAGCTAGGCTGAAGTGTATCCTCATGTAGGTTAACAGGGACACACACAGAAGTTTCAGCCTAAATACATCCTACTACACCAATAGACAAGCTTTCTTACCCGAATAAAGGTACAAAACTCACACTCTCAGTTTAAACTTTTACATCCACATACTTCACAGCAAGGAAACAGGTAAAACCCCTGGCATTAGCTGTCCTTCAATGCCCTTCCTACATTCTGTCTCCTCCTCTTTTCCAAGGGCAGACAGGCGTTCCCACTGTTCTCGGGAAACATTTGTCGTTCACGTCCAATCAACAGAAGCACAAGACCACTTACAAGTACAAACTGGTAACTGAAGAACTAACAAGGGCAGTTACAGTCACTGTAAAAATAATACTTTGCAGATGCTAGCACTCAGGTTAAAACAGCAAGTATATTATTCACACAAATGGAAACACAAAAGAACCAGATCTCAAAATTTTCATCTGAAAATCGGTTTCTCTCTCCCAAAGCAAATTGATTTCATTTGAACAACATACCAAAGCAGTTACAAGAGAATAAAAAAAATCCTGCACACAGAAAACTGCCTTAAGCTGCACAAGGGCCCTGGAATACTATCAGCAAGGAACAGGTCCTCCTGCTTCCAAAAGAGAAAGCAAAAGTTAGACTGAAGGAAGAGAAAAAATTTAAAGTCAAGAAGAAACCCCAATTTTCCTCAAATAGGAGAGCACCTTCTACAAGCAGCCAATCAGAATATACTTTAAGGTGCACACCTTCCCCATAGGCATACACTAGGGAAGGATATTGGGCAGTCACTGTAATTATCAGCTTATGTGAACATTTCTATGAAGTCCACTGTAATTTTTTAAGGGGGACCTTTACACCACTCACTCATTTCAGTAATTACATCCAGTTTCAGTTTCCGAGACACCCATAGCACCACACTACACTGCCTATATTTTAAGTATTACAGAAAGACAGAAGAAAGGAACTTTAGCACAAAGTGGGCTAAACCACGGCAAACTTTTAAATGAACTGACGCAAACATAAGGCTGGGTGGTAAAATTATTAAGCAGGTAATGGCATTACAGGAATCCTCGTGCTGCTCAGCCTAGGGCAATGTGACTGCTGCCTACAGCAAGTATCCTTTCAGAGCGCTATTAAAGTTGGAAGACTTAAGAGAGGCAGGAAGAAAAAAGGTCAACTCTGCAATTATCCCCAGGCCTACGGTTGCTCGTAAGAGCACACTGTGCACATCAATAGTTATCGAATGGGCTCAGCTGTGACAGGGCGGTATCAGGCAGAATCCCAACCGCTGCAATCCAAGTCCTGACACTGAGGGCTGCAGTACTTCGTAAAAATCAGTAATTTAAAAAAAACATTCATCCACGGACCTCCAATTTTCCGCCCAGCAGCACCGCCTCCTTCCCCAGATGGGGGTAACGGCCTCCTGACAACGACCCGGCTGCGGCCCCGCAGCGGGGAGGGCCGACCCCGGCTGCTCCCC
>NW_010267609.1:0-7379 GCF_000690775.1 Eurypyga helias
AAGTGCAGATTCCTTTTCTAAGTGCAAGGTAGAACTATGGCAAAAGACAGGTAGGATAGTCCCTTTTTGTGTCAGGCAGAGAAGTTAAGACAACTGTGAAGCTAAGCCTTTGCACTTAATCTTAAAAATAGTGTTTTACAACAGAACCTGGCCCCATGCTATGAACTCCTTGTTAAAGTCAGTAATTTTGCAGTTGCTTTTTAGGTTACAAAGTGTGTCAGCTCCAGAGAGTAGTAATTTCTCTACCAATTTAAGGACCTTCTTGTGTTGTGGCCACTTGGCGTCTGTGAGAATGCTAACTGGATCCCATAAGCCTTGCTGGGAATAGATGTCCTTCTGTAAACAGGGATCTTGGAGAGCCTTTTCTACCCATTTACTTCTCTGATACCGTAACCATACGTTTACGTTGTCATATATCGCAAACCACATCTCAGGCACCTTTGTGTGGTGTAGAGGTTAGTCTTTAGGTTTACTAGCACTTCATAGAGGTTATATATAACACAGTAGGACGGCTGTTAGGTAGTCCCTAATGCCTTTTTAAAGTAGTAAACAAATCTTCTTAACTCTACTGGTTTCTCCTGTATCTCCACCCCTGAATTCAGACTGTGGGAAGGAAACACAGGGAATGCCTTCTTTCCTGCTACAGACTCTACTGCCTGTTTCTCTTTTTCAGCATGTTCCTCCTAACTTAAATGACATCTTCCAATTTTTCCCACAGCTGTAGCAGAACTACGTAGATCTTGCAGTACGAGTCATGTGTGTACTTTACTAGACCAGTAATCTCCAAGTTGCTATTAGTCTGGCAGAACACAAGAAAATGTATCACAATGACAGAAGACAAACTTAAGTGTAGCCGAAGCGTGCCGCTCCTTCCCCTGGACCCTGGGAACTCTGCCTCTCTGCAGGAGGGAGCATGCTGTGAGCCTTGATTTGTGAGAGGTTCCCAGAGAAGCAAAGGAGCTAGTCCAGGGGACAGAGCATCAGACTGGGTTTTTGCTTCTCCTGTGCTTTTTCATCATCTGGGGAAATGGGTTTGGTGCTGACCTCTGTAAACTGCTTGGAAGTACATGTATGGAAAGCACCGTGACAAATGTAAACGTTACCATTTGTTATTAGGGGAAGGCTGAGGTTCAACAGACGGAAAAGTATGATGGTCAGTTCCAGCATTACCTGCTTGGTGGTATTAGCTCCCCATGTGTTCTGGGTGGACCACACTGCAGAAAGCTGGAGTCAGCTGTGAACTCCACAGAGTCAAGGGGAGCCTGAGAATGGTGGGAAAGAAGTGGGACAGTCCTGGCCTTGCTTGGTGTCTGTGCTGAGAGCAGGCTGGACTTGTAAGGCTGTGACACGAGCGTGAGAAAATGTGTGCACACAAAAGTCTCCTTGTGAGTCTCGTGGCTCTGCTGTGGGATAATTGCAGCTATCCTGTCTCGCCAGGAGCTTTATGGGGGATGATGAGGTTAATGCCAGCCTTGCCCTGTGAGTCTGGGTGTCAGGATCAGCAGCAGGTCTGCACCACGCTAGTGACAGTGGTCTGGCGCAGTACCATCCCAGGGAGCTGCTCGCCATGTGACAGGCTGAAACAGCTCCAGCTCTAACACTGTTGGTGAAATCTTGGGTGTGAACCGCTGGTGCTGTGCTCGTCATGCTGTGCCCTGAGCTCTGTGCGGGAGACCCGCTTACATCCAAACAGCAGAGCTGCATGCAGGAGCAGACCCCCGGCCAGCCCTAAAATCTGCTTCCTTTGGTGTTATTAGGGTCTCCCATAACCTGACCAAGCCATTGAGACTTCTCGCAGCCATGATGACAGCCTGTGAAGCGAAGGTCCCAGCACACCGTGCACAGGGCAGGCATATAATAAGAAATACTGGCCTGAAGGAAACACGAGTGGAAGTGTGTGTGTGTGTGTGAGAGAGAGAGGACTAGAAGAAGCAGCAGAGCAGGGGTTGAAAGTGTGGTCTGTATTGATAACCAAGGATGTGACCAGCTGCAATAAAACTGGGTAAGTGCTGACAAATGTGGTGTTTGGACAAGCCCAGCAGCCTGCACCCTGATAAGCCTCGCATGGATGGCTTGTCAGCAGAAGGTGTGGGTGCTGATAAAGCCCCCATGCAGATGATTCCTTAGGGTGGGAGGGGAAACTGTGCTCTGATAAAAAAAGGATGACAGCAAGGTCACAGCACATCCGGTGTGCAAGTCCTCCTCCTCTCCCAGAAGGAAGGCGGACTGTGGGAACTAAGGTACCCAAAATGGGGTGTGAGGGGGGGTTGTGGTGTGGTGTGGGAAAAGGCACTCAGCACCCACCTGTCCTAGGGCTCTTGGGGAGATTTTGAGGCAAAGGGGTCACACTATAGTACCCACTAGCTCCCAAAGACAGCAAAAGACCTGCTCAAAAATGTGTAACTTGCCACTGAAGAGGAACTGAAGAGATGCAGCGAGGACTCGTCATCTGGCACCCTTGGTCCCATCTTGCACAGGATCCTGCCAGAGCACCTGGGCGAGCTCGGTGCCTGTGAGTACAGGGGGAGTGAGAGTGGGTGAGAAAATGGGTGTGACTTAAGATTTTTTTGAAACACATCATATTCCTATACGGTGAGGTCTTGCACTGTTACTGCATTAATTTCCTGTCATAGCTATGTTAAAACTACTCCATTCTTAAATGAGAAAAAGATGTAAAACCTTTGTTTATAATTGCTAAGCTCAGCAGAGTTTAAGAAGTTTTTGTTTTCACGTGATCAGTGGTACAAAAAGGTAATTGTATTGTGAGAGGGTCTGAGGGCTGAGAATTTTGGGGAAAAAATATCAGACAGAATAAAACAGGAGGGCAAGGAAAGTTGTCAGAGTCTTTCAGTGATGGTGCAAAACTGAAACTACTCACCAGCCTTTTGCCTTCACTGTTCCCACCCAAAGTAAGTCAACTTCCCATGAGTCTGTGTAAAGGGTGAGCAGGTCATGGCCCAGGAGGAGACCTGCTGCTGAGAGTCACCCAGAGTGGTGTGTGAGCCCAGCCACTTCATAAATGGATTTTAAAGCTAGGGCTCCTGCATCTGCTCTGAGGAGACCACCCCACAGATTGCTCTTTGCAGTGTTACCATATAGCTCCTATTTCTCCTGCAGCCTGCTAGCTCTCATTTCCATACTTCACATCTCTAAAGTGAGCCCCCATCTCTTTGGGATCAAATCCTGCTTTCCATTAGCATTATTGTCCTTATGAGTATATGAAGTTTGAGTTATTTTTCTCATGTTTGTCTTTTCCCAAGTTTTAATGTTTCCTGTGTAGGATGGTGGTTTCCATAGATACCTTGGATATTATTTATCTATCCTTCCTGGATGTGCAGCTTCCCCCCAGTGAGTAACA
Source organism: Eurypyga helias (assembly GCF_000690775.1). Taxonomy (NCBI): domain Eukaryota; kingdom Metazoa; phylum Chordata; class Aves; order Eurypygiformes; family Eurypygidae; genus Eurypyga; species Eurypyga helias. The sequence goes on from NW_010267609.1 coordinate 3,359, forward strand.
GTGCAATTTGCTACTTCTGCTTGAGGCCTTTGCTCTTTCATCCAGATGAGTGCTATACTGAGAGTTTGAATGCTGCTGTTCTAGCATGGCAACATATCAAGATGATAAGACTTGTGCTCTTTACAAGGCTTTCAATCCCCTGATAGAACTCCTCTCCCAGCTAGTTTTAAATTAAATAACAGTACATTGCATGTCTATTTTAGGATTTTGTACTGATAATTGTTGGAAACTTTAGCTCAGCCTTTCTCTGCTATGAGTAACCGTTAAACAGAACAGTGTTTTGTTATTTTTGTTCTCCTTCCCCCCTTGAGAAATGTTATCAAAGGAAAAAGTCTGGCAAAGTATTCAGGATTGGTATGGTCCTATCTGAAAGCTCAGCTAGTGCTGAGTGGTATTGTTTGAGACAGCTCTCACATGAGTTTTCTCTCCTTATCCTGTTTCTACTTTGTCCCATAGGAAAGCATATGTCCTGCATTGCAGAGGTAGATGCTAATGTGAGTCAATGCTTGGTATTTAGTGGTGAGGAAGCTGACCACTATCAGTCTTCCCAAATCCTAGCAAAAGCCAAGAAAAATCTGGACTTAGCAAAAGTTACCGCTTTCTTCTTCAAGACTACTCTGCCCTTATCAGACTATTTACTGCACAAGTGGGGCTGTTCTGCTGATTCAGCATCACAAGAAGTGATGCCAGGGCAACGCCTGCCACACTTCAGGAATTACAAAGGAGACCATTAAGAGTCACAAGTTTTCCCCTTAGCTAATTTATAAATGGATTTGTTTTCTTTCTTGCTCTTTTGTCCCAGAGCTGTTAATAAATAACCTTTTCAATGCCCCTGCTCCTGCAGGAGATGTGAAGAAAGAAGCCTGTGCTCATGTGAACTTGCTGCAAGCGCTGCAGCTGGCCTGGGGATGCTGTGGCTGGAAGGTGGGCTCTGGCTCCAGCTTGGGACCTCCCAGAGCCAGAGGGAAAATGGCACTCAGAGGCTGGGAGGGGCAGCAATGGCAGGGAAATGGCAGACCTGTAGCTGCCTTTTGCATGGAGCCAGGTTTGCTGGCCATTCAAAAACCTAGCCAGCTAGTAGCTCTTTTCCATGCTATAAGTCTGTCCCCTTTGCTGGAACAACTGTGTCACAAGCTTGTCACTTCTTCAGCTGAAGTAACCTCTGTTTTGTTGGCTTTTGACAGTGGAGAGTGATTTCTCTGTCCTGGGTAAGCACCCTTAGACGCGCAGGCTAGAGCATGGAGCAGAAGGCTTGGAGGCACGTGTTAAAGAAGAGCTTGAGACTTCCCTGCTTGCACCTCCCTGCTAGGAATGGAGAGCAGTTCGTGCCCTTACTCCTCTGGGGGAGATGTGGTGAGAAGTCAGTGCTGACACATCCGATTGCTGGGCCCAGTCCTGGGTGCAGTCTGTGCCGATGCGTGGGCACTGCTCCGTCACCCAGAAATGATGGTGGTTTAATGCCTCTGCAGCAGCCACATGTGTGCAGACAGGGCAGCGCGGGCACTTTTCAGAAGGATGGGCTGCTGTGACAGTCCCTCATCCTTGTTACTATGCTATGCCCATGCTGCCTTATCCAGAACAGTTCATGTTTGTATTTTGAGCTATTTGCATCAAGGACATTGAGCGGGCTGGGAGGGGCTGATGAAGACATATGAATTGAAGGCCAAACTATGGTTTGATTATAAATGGTTTCCTTTCCTGAGCCTAATTCTCCCTGGGATTCACTGCATATCCTGGTAATAAGTAATCTGAATTTTGGAGACTAATAACATCCTGTGCCAGCCCATTCATCCAGCAAAAATCCTTTGCTGCTTTGTTCCATGTCTGCATGAGGCTCCAGCCTTTGCAAGGTGTTGTTCTGACCATGAAAACTTATATTTATATTTAACTTTTACTTTACGTTAGCTCTGAAACGTCCAGGAAGTATTTCTTCTTACACTAAGACACTTCGTTGAGGCCTGAACCATGCAACAGTCTCTGGTCCTGTGTTCTTCCTATTGGTTGTCCTGAAAAATACCACAGGGTAATTTGTTTCCGGCTATTTGAAATGGAAATTGTAGCAGTATGACTAACAGTGTGATATTAATGCCAAATATCATGAGCTGGATTCTCCTCATGGTTTGTGGGAATCGTAGTTATTAAAGCTGACCTCTGAGAAATCAGTATATTTTTCTGCTAAGCCCAGACAGTGGATGCACTCCTCAGCAGGCGACAAACTATCCCAGCTGTTCCCTGTCCTGTGCTCTGCAATGAGGAACAGAGACACCAGTGCTGACAGCTGGAGGTACGGGGGCAAATCTGGAAGTGTTTAATTAGAGAGCTGTCTTTCTTTATGCATGCAGTCTTAACCTTGGCTTACTGAAAGGAGGCAGGGGCGCTGCTGCCCTGCCAGTATAGCAAGAGGCCTTTTGCTCCATCTGCTAGAACTAGTTGCAAAGGGAAGGTCGCTACAGTTTTCTCTTCTGCAAGTGGGTACTGTGCATGTTAAGGGAGGAAAAACTCACTGGGTATCTCGCAGGCATGAGATATGCTCCTTTAAAAGAGCAAACACCTGTGCTGGAAGTCACACTTGCAAGGGATGGCAAAATCCCAGGCACAGATGATGACCACAACCACCCCCAATGTATGCACTCACATGGGGGGCTGCTGGGGAATGGGCATCATGGCCCCATGGTCCAGGGGCTTTGCCAGTGGCTCTGCTGACGCTGCACCAGCCTGGAACAGCGTTAGTGCTTCTGCAGCCGGTCTCCAAGGGTTTTTGGTCCCGAGTGGGAAGTGAAACTTCAGGAGCAAAGCTGGTTGTTTTGCTCTGCGGAAATACTCGGGAAGCTCCGCTCCCGGAGGCGGCTGCTCTGTTTGCTCACATGCAGTGCTTTGGGCAGCTGCGTTGCATTTTGGAAGCTGGGGAAGTGAGCCTCTGAAAGCGGTAGTGTTGCTCAGTGTACAAGGCAATCCCAGGAATCTGCAATTCGGAGAAAAACATCCTTGAGACGTGGTGAGGGGCTTGTGGCTTCAGCCCCTTCAAGGCAGGAGATGTCAGTGGGGAGGGCATATGGGGAAACTGGTGGCTGCTGGGAGGGCATATTTTGACAGAGCTGCAAGCACCAGGCAGAGCGCATCGTGGGTGGCAAGGCGTTTGGATGTGTGTTCTCTGCGGTCATTCCCCCAGCCAGAGCCTCCTGTTGGGGGTAGCAGTATTTACTGTGCTCAGGACTTGGTGTTTTCCAGGAAGTTTCTGAACTTGCTGATCCAATGTGGGTATTGAAACTGGGGGAATGGTTATTCTGGAGGTACTCCCTTCCTTTTACCATGGTAATCTCTACACTCCCCTGGTGTGGGAGACTGATGAGGCACAGGGAAGGGTAAGTGACTCACATGTCACCAATCTTCTTATCAAAGCAGTGGCGTTGCTGACTTTAACAGCAGCAACAATAATTACATTGTTGTACACAACAGCTGCCTGGGGCTGAACTGTGAACAAGTGACCAAAGCGGGTGAAGGTTAGTGCCTATTACCACCTAGGGCATGACTGTCTGTACATGGATGAGAATAGCTGATATGCTGGCGGATTTTAGTGAATGACAGGGTAATTCCTCAAAACCAAAGGTGACCATCTCATAATTTGCAATGCATTGCTTCCAGTACAAGGGAAATGTATATGGGCCCCATTTTCCATAGAGAAACATTGCTATGAGTTACAAATTGTTATACAAGTAATACACACTTACATTCTATGTCAACAAATAACGTCTAGTAGCTCTTAAAAGGAGTGATTTCCCAAATTTAAAAATACTTGACCTGAATCAGTAGTATATTTAAAACAGCTAAATAAGAATGTTAATCAGAAGCAGCCTATTTGCTTCTTATTCTGTTCCCCAAAAGCCTTAATCTAACAGTTGAAAGTTATGCTAATTTGAAAAATAACATATCGAAAAGATGCAGATTTAAGGGGGGAAGGAAGTTGCAATTAATGCAAATTTAAAGTTGGAAAGTGTAGAAGATGGTCAAAAGATGCATAGGG